>NC_133134.1:80614248-80914248 GCF_048418815.1 Hemitrygon akajei
GAATAAATAAGTGATAAATACTGAGAAGAGCACTTAAAAGTGAGTCCAATTCAGTAGGACCAGTTTAGTGCTATCCTCTCTGGTTCAGGAGCCTGATGGTTGAAGGGTAAAACTGTTCCTGAACTTGATGGTGTGAGTCCTGAGGTTCTTGTACTTCCTTTCTGATGGCAGCAGTGAGAAGAGAGCATGGCCTGGGGGTGGGGTGAGGGTCCCAGGTGATAGATGCTGCTTTCCTGTGACAGCGCTTTCTGTAGATAATGCTTAATGGTGGGGAGGGCTTTATCTGTGATGGACTAAGCCACATCTATTCCTTCTTGTAGACGTTTCCATTCAAGGGCATTGGTGTTTCCAACTTTTCTACTGAAACTGTACTTCCTAGATCTAGATATCCCCACAAGGGGTTGCACCCCTATGCAGCCACACAGTTAATCAGATCACCTCATTCTTCTAAATGAGAAACTAACCTCTCATCATATGTTAACAGACCTGGTGCAGAGACTGTCCTTAAATTCTGTTAGTTAATCAACCCTTCTGCATTACAAAACATTGACCTCAACCCCCAAGCACTTCTGTGCCGTGAGCTTTAATGTGGCAGCTCACCAATTTCTTCTAGAGATCCAAACACACTGCATCTACTGTCTCCCCTTTACTAATGTGTTTGCTCTTGTTGGATTATAGAGTAAAATTGTTATTTTTTTCATAGTTTAACTTTTCTTATGTTTGCTTATATTTTAAATAATCACCTGTACGTGTTTAATTGTGGTATATCATTCAGTGTACTCCTAGCAATTGTAGTATAGCTGTTTCAGTGCTTTTCTTAATTTTTCAGCAGCAGGTTTCATGCCTCTTAAATCTGGCTATTTCACAGCTGATTCATTATCATAGAATGTCTCATCATCTTTTTAGTCTGATATTTTGTAGAAAATGACTTAATTCTTCTTTCTTTGTTCACTGTTTGCTCTTGCAACAAATACTTAATAAACAGTCAGAAGCAACAGGTTTTAGGCCTCATTCTTGACTTCCAAAGAACCTCTGGATCACAAAATCACCAGAACACCACACTCCATCCCATTAGAGCCATCGCAAATTTGTCAATCGTTCTTTCTTGAAGTCTTCTTAGTAATGGAAACTAGCACTTTCTCCCAGTGGCAGACCTTAAGTTAACCAGTTTCCTGCCTGGTCTTCCTTTCTTGAATAACAGTGTGCCATTGATGGTTCTTCCAGTCCCTTGGGACCTCTCCTGAGGAAGTTTTGCTATATTACAACCAACGTATCCATAATCTTGACAGTAAGTTCCTTTCATACTCTGGCCAGCAGGCTCGCAGGACTTGTTACCCGTCAGTCACAGCACTTTGTTGTTTATTTTTCCCTCTGGTGATCATTTATTATTGTCAAAGGCATACGTACACAGGGTATAGATGCCATGAAAATGAACTTTTTGCAGCAGCACAGTATGTGACAAGATGAAGACAAACACAGGTAACATAAGTAAAAGAAGCTCTGCAGAAATCTTGAGCAACAGACACAAAATTCTGGAGGAACTCAGCAGCTCAGGCAGCATCTATGGAGAGGTTAATGTAGATTTTTTAAGAAGGTGCTTCAAGAAGGCGACAAAATGTGGCACCCATCAGGAACCTTCACATCCGGGCATGCCCTCCTTTTAGTATCACCAGAGAGGAGGTACAGGAGCTTGAATACCTACACTGAATAATTCAGGAACAGCTTCTTCCACTCTGCCATCAGATTTATGAATGGTCCGTGAACATTACTAAGTTATTTTCTTCTTTCACATTTATTTATTTTAGTAATTTATAGTAAATATGTTTGTGCACAACATCAAATTTCGTATCATCTGTCAGTGATAATAAATCTGATTCTGACTTAAATGAACAGAAATTAACTTCCAAAATAAGCATAAACTTGCAGGATTGAGATAGAGGGAATGTTTATGCCGTTCACTTCCCATGAGGTCGTATTACTGTTGTGATCTTTATAGAGTCACTGACAAAAGAACCAAAATTATCTAGTATCTCTGCAGTTTTTCTCTACTTTTTCTGAGGGATTCAGGCTTACTTTCCCTTCTTTACTCCTTTAGTTTTTAAAGAGGATCTTACATCATTTTTATATAATTTGCTAGTTTACACTCACATAAGAGATGGGAGCAGGATTCAAGTCTGCTCACCATTCAATAAGGTCATGGCTGATCTGGCTGTGGACTCAGTTCCAGATACCTGCCTTTCCTCCATATCCTCAATTTGCCTACTATGCAAAAACTTATTTATTGAGATAGCCTCTAGTGCTTCCCTGGGCAGAGAATTCCAGAGATTCGCTGCTCTCTAGGAAAAGCAGTTTCTCCACATCTGAGTCTAATTTACCAGTGGAAAATTGCCTTCTTGCCTTAATGCTACCTATCCCTTTCCTAAATTTACCGCTTATTCTTCTGAATTCCAGTGCTTAGACCAGACGACTCAATCACGCCTCTCAATCTCTGAGAAAATAAGTTTCCGTTCATCTTTGCCCCAGAATCCTGAGGGTGTGCCTCCCAGTTTCAGTCTCGCTTTAAGGAGTGCACGATACGGTGGAGTACTCACTAGTGGTTTCTCAGCGCTGCAAAGGTTTAGTATTTGGTACGGGAAGTACAAAGAGGTTGTAGCTGTGTTGACTGAGGACGCGAAGCTGCAGGGGGCGATGCCTCATCATACTGACAAAATCTCAGAAAGAGCGCTAGAGCTCTTTCGTTCACAAGTGCACAGGAGTATGTAAAGATCTGAATGCCAGCAGGGCTAAATCAATTAATGGTAGTCCTTTAACATTTCTCACTTGTTTTTGCCAAGTGGATGATGAATGAGGATGTCTGGGGCTTGTACAGCACTGTGCTGCACATCTTAACTGAAATAAGTAAACTGCTCGGCTCCGCAGCCAGGAAGGAGAGGCGCCTTTTCCGACCTCTTGGAAAATGACGGCACTGCTGTAGATACAGCAGGAAATTTATGTACAGCAAACTTGTACAAACCACATGGTGATAACCATCACATAATTGATTTGTGGTGAACAAGAGGGAATTGGAATGGGCACCGAGAATAATTTGGAAAGCTGTGGGGCTAAGATCAGGGTGTAGGACTGATAGGACTGCTTTACTAGCAGCTGGTATGTATTCCATGGGCTGATATGAACGAGGGAAAGGGTGGCAAACCTTCTTGAGAGCATGAACCCAAAATGGTGATAATCTTCTAAAACATTCTCTGGTAATTCAGAGCAGAGGTTATCGATTATGTCACGAGTGCCCAAGGCGGCACTTGCAAATGTTTTGTTGGTACTCAGCATGCAGTGCTGCCCCTTGATTCTTTAAACTTACCACTGAGAACCCCTTGAAAACTCCTGCCTCTCACCTCAAAAACATTTCCTTTCTTTAGTGACATTAATTAATAACATTTATAGAATAAGAATTAATAACATTAATTCTGGACTTTTTAGGGATAAGGCTAAGTCCTGTTGCTGTTGTATATTCATTGTTTTACTAATATTAAAAATATAAGAGTCAGACTGAAATAAAAGTGGTACTTTAGAACTCCTGTTAAAAATTATGAATACTAATCTTTTAAAAACTGAAAGTTAAATATTAATGTAGACACTTAACTACTTAACAACATTCATCGTCATTATCCAGTGTTCGCTCACAAATGAGAGAAAAGAAATATAAGCAGAGAAAAGCCGAAGTCAACTGTCCCAACTGTTTACTATCCACTAACTGTTGTGGACATCAGGTCCGCGTGGATTTCAAAACCTATCATCCAACGACGTGTGCCTTCTTAACCGCCTAGCTGACACCAAACCTAAATGGACATTGAACCCGTAAACACTACTTCACTTTTTAAATATATATTATTTTTGTTTTTGCACAATTTGAATCTATTCAATATACATATACTGAAATTGCTTTACTTATTTAGTTTTTTCTATATTATGTATAGCAATGAACTGCTGCAGCTAAGTTAACAAATTTCATGACACCTGCAGGTGATAATAAACCTGATTGATTCTGATTCTGAAATCATCTCTCTCTCTCTCGGGTTGTAAGAAGTTATTTGCTGCATCATTTGACAGTAAATATAATAATTATTATTATGGGTTGTGGGGGGGGGTGGGGGTTAAAGAATCAATGGGTGGCACTGCATGCTGTGTGTCAACCAAATGTTTACAGGTGCCATCTGTGTGCCTTAGGTTTGCCACTGCTGCCTCATAGCAATTTTGATTCTGTGAACATCAGAAAATTACAGAAACTAGAAATTTGAAATAAAAATGAAAATGCTGGAAACTGAGGGTCTCTGTCACCTCCTTTGCAGAGATGCCACCTATAACGTAATGGTGCTTTGGGATAAATATTGGCCCCAGGACACATCTTCTTGGAAAGAAAAGGAGACTGGTGCAATCTGACAGGGAGTGTTTGCCTGCTATGTCATTTCTGGAGTTGCCCCTGCAATGTACCTCAAGCGCCAGTCCAGATTTCTTGTTCAAGTCTCCAATCATCAGCAGGAAGGCTGCTGCCAAAACACCGTCAGCTCTCACCCTCCAGTACTCCACTTAAGAGTTATGGCACAGAAACAAACCCTTCAGTCCATCGAGGCCATGTTGACTTTTCTGCCCATCTAAATGTGTTAGGGACACATTCTTCACTGCCTTCCTATTTTAATGTCATAACTCTTAAACGTAGTGATTGTATCCGACCTCAGCACCTCCTCTGGCAGGAGTTTCCAGTCTGTAAGGAAAAACTTAACTCTCAAATCCCTTTTAAAATCTCTAACTCTGACCTCAAAACCATGAGAAAAAGATTTTGATCATTTATTTTGTACCTTATTGTCTACACGCACTGACTGCACTTTCTCTGTAGTTCTTGCACTTTATTCTGCATTGTGTTTTTTAAAACTTTGTACTACCTTGATGCTCCCTGTAATGATTTGATCTGCGTGAACATTGGATTAGAGTATAAAGCACAGCAGCACAGTAACAGGCCCTTCGGACCTTCAGTCCAGGGTAGAAATGTCTAATACCAGAGATCATGCATTGAAAGTGAGAGGAGGTAGGCTCAAAGGAGATGCGATGAGTAAGTTTTTCTTTACTTCAGGGAATGGTGGATGCCTGGACTAACTGCCTGGTATGATGGCAGAGGCAAATACATTAGAGGCTTTTAAGAGACGTTTAGATAGGCACAAGAATCTGAGGAAAATGGAGGGATATGTAGAAGGGATTCATTTTTGGGTGTTTTTGATTTATTTTCTATCTGGTTTGGCATTACATTGTGAGCCAAAGGGCCTTTTTTCTATGCTGTATGGTTCTACGTTCTAAGTTCTAGCTGAATGGTGACATAACAACTTCTTTCACTCTATGCCAGCAAAACCAAAGAGCTGATTGTTGACTACAGGTGGAGGAAACTGGATGTCCATGAGCCAGTCCTCATCGGGATCAGAAATGGTGAGGGTCAGGAACTTTAAAGTCCTTAGCGTTATCATTTCAGAGGACCTGTCCTGGGCCCAGCATGTAACTGCCGTTACAAAGGAGGCACAGTAGTGGCTTAGAAATTTGTGCAAATTTGGCAAAACTTTGACAAACATCTACAGACATGTGGAGGAGAGTATATTGACTGATTGCATCACAGCCTTGTACGGAAATACCAATGCCCTTGAATGGAAATTCTACAGAAAGTAGTGGATAGGGTCCAACCCATCACAGGTAAAGCACTGTCACAATTGAGCACATCTATGTGGAGTGGTGTTGCAGGAAAGCAGCATCCATCACTGGCCTTGGTATGGATGGCCCAGGCCAAGATCTCTTCTCACTGATGCTATCAGGAAGGAGGTACAGGAGCCTCAAGCCCCACACCACCAGGCCCAGGAACAGTTATGATCCCTCAACCATCAGTCTCTTGAACTAGAGGGAGAACTCCAATTACCTCAACAATGAACTGATTCCACAACCTATGGACTCACTTCTAAGGGCTCTACAATTGGTGTTCAAAGGTTGCAAAAGTACATTTGATGTCAGAGAAATGTATACAATATACATTCTGAAATGCTTTTTCTTCGCAACCGTCCATGTAAACAGAGTACCCCCAAAGAATGAATGACAGTTAAATGTTAGAACCCCAAAGTACCCAGTGATCCCCCCTCCCCCCAATAGCAAAAAAAATATCGGCACCCGCCACCTAGCACTCAAATGTGCAGCAAAGCAACAGACTTGCAGTTGCCCCAAAGACTGCTCGTTCACCCGGTATCTGACATACTACAGGCTCTCTCTCTGCCTAATGAAGGAGAAAGAGATGTCTCCGTTTCACAGCGAGAGGGGAGACAGAACAAACAACTCGCTGGTTTACAAAGTTAAAAGTCCATTGTGTCACTTTTTCTGAGCTCTGTGTCCAAAGATCTCAGGTCTCTGGGCACGCAACCGTAGATTTTTCGACTCCCACGACATACCGATCTCCTGCTGGGACACCAACCTTTGATCCACCCGTCTCCAGAGCCACGAGATCTCGGACCTCCGAAGGAGAGCTAAGCTCTTAGGCCGCGTCCTTGGCATGTCGGATAACGGCCAGTCGTGAAACCCCGAGAGCGGGGTCCCATTCAGTTCTTGATATTTATTGCTTATTTATTTATAATTATTATCATTTTGCTTTTGCACAATTTGTCGTCTTTTGTACATTGGTTATTTGTCTATTTTTGTCATTGCATTTTCCAATGATTCTATTGAGTTTCTTTGTATTTAAATGAATGTTTGCAAGAAAACAAATTTCATGGCAGTATATGGAAACATCGCGTACTTTGAAGTGTTATTCTGTCATGTCTCATTGACAATAAAACCCCCACACCCCTCCCATTCATGAAAGCAAGACAAACATTTCACTATGTCTTGGTCCAAGTGACGATAATAAACCAATTTCAGTCCCTATTAAAGCCTCTCATAATCTTTCATGTGGAGTCAGGTCACCCCTCTGCCTCCTTCATTCAGGATGAACAAGCCCAGTCTATCTAATTTCTCCCCATAGGTAAAGTCCTCCATCCAGGCAACATCTCAGTGAATCTCCTCTGCAATCACACCCTCTGCTATTTGTGTAGTAGGCAGGTGATTGGGAATCTGATAGGGTTGTTGGTACCTGAACTCTTGCTCGCTGACCACCTCGCCCAGATACTCGATGATGAACTGCCCAGCCTTCAAGGTTTCCTTGGTGCGGATGCCCCAGCCTTTGCCCTCGGCTCGGAACCGCTCCAGGCACTGTACCCACTCATGTCTCTGGATCCGCTGGTTGCAGCAGTACTCGTCGCAGGGACACGTGCTGGGGGCGCACTCCGCGAAGATCATCCTGCAACAGAAGAGGCACATGATAGACAGAGAATACTAACACAACGCTGGAAGAACTCAGCATGTCAGGCAGCATCCGTGAGAAACGAGTAGCCAACATTTCCGGCCGAGACCCTTCATCAGGAGTGATCCTGATGAATTGTCTCGGCCCGAAACGTTGGCTACTCTTTTCTCACGGATGCTGCCTGACCTGCTGAGTTCTTCCAGTGTTGTGTACGTATTCTTTGATCCACAGCATCTGCAGTTGTATTTTTGTGCACATGATAGACACCAGCTCCTGACGAGCGCTCCTGTTTTGAGTCTTTACTTTGAGACAGTCCCTTTCAGTGGGTTCACTTGTTGACCAGACCACATGTAATGGTGTGAATGAATGCCCTGACAGGTTATGACGACTGACAAGTTATCCTGACACAACATTGATCGTGTGGCAATGAACTCAGCAGTCCTATGGCTGAGGCTGTGAGAGCGACTGTATGAAAGTGGTGCAGGTGCGTGCGTACACACACACACACAGTAGCGTACATGTTAGTGTAACACTCCTAGAATACCAGTGACCCATGCTAAATTCCATCGCTGTCTGTATGTTCTCTCTGTGACGTTACGGGTTTCCTCCCACATTCAAAAAATGCATGGATTAATTGATCAAATATGCAGCACAGGCTCAATTGTTGCAGGGTTTGTTACCATTCTTCATTTCTAATAAATAAAGGCATTTGGACAGGTATATCAATCAGAAAGGTTTAGACTAATATGGGCCAAACTTGGGGAAATGGGACTAGCTCAAGCAGACAACGCAGTTGGCATGGATGAGATGGGATGAAGGTCCTGCTTAGCGACGAAAGAACTCCCAACCTGTAGAAAAAAGCTGGCAGTAACTCTGTGCCCATTCCCACAGACAGTGTGACCATCAGTATTTTACCGAAGGACAATACTGGATGGTCAGTGGGTGAACAATTGGCTCTGATGGTATACAGGTCCGATTTCTATGATGTACAGCGGATCTGTCTTGGGGAGTATGGAGTACAGGGTGAATTGTCTGTAAATTCCTGATGACAGGTGCAATCAGCTGAGGCTCACCCAAGGAGCGGCCAGGGTTTGCTCACTTCTGTCCTGACTGACTGAGAATCAAGTCCCTCTTTCCATGCTCTCCCTGGGCTTGGTGCCCGGGAAAGAATTGGAGCAAGGGGAGGGTGATGTTGTATGAGTGTCTCCGGTTAGAAGACATTCTGAACTCAAGAGTAAACAGGCTCTTCAGCCCATTGAGAGCATACTGACTCCAGCCGCCCATACATACATTAATCCCTGTTTTTATTCTTTCCGCATTTCCAAGATTGTACCACCTATCCACGCTATTTACAGAGGCCAATGAACCCACCAATCCTGCAGATTATTGGGAACTGGAAAACCCGGGGGTCACAGAGAGAAGGTGCAGATTCCATACACAGATGGGGCTGGGGGGGGGTTAACAGTGGCCAATTAACTCACTGACCCATAAGTTGCTGGCCCAGAACCAGAGCTCCCGGGAGAAAGTGCAGGCTCTGCACACAGACGGTGCTGAAGGTTGGAATGGAACCCAGATCTCTGGCACTCTGTGGACACTGGTCTTGGAGAGGGAACCACGTACTTCAAGTAAATGATACACTGGGCACCTGAAACGCCCCTTCACAGAACTGCACAGCAGGGAAACAGGCTATTCAACCCAAATGACCCATGCTGACCATGGGCACCCTTCTGTTTAATCCCATTGCCCACCACTTATACTTAGCAATTAAAGTGATCATCTAGACACTCCTTTAATGCTGTCAGTGACCCAGTAACCACACTCCTGCATGCATTCCAGGTAGCACCCCGCACCCCCTCCAGCCTTGAATTTCTTCCCCCTACCCTAAACCCATCTTTTGACTTCTATTTACCTCAACTAGAGAAAAGTTTCCTGCTGACTGCCCTTGTCACCTCTTCCACTCCAGCTTCTCTTCATAACTAAACTCAAAATTCCCCACCTTCCTGAGCAGAATCATGCCGAGAGAAAACCCAATGCTCAATGGCCAGCCGCTCAACAAGTGGGAATGGGCAGGAGCTGCTAGTTATTGCCAGCTCTAATGAATCAGAACTGGAACGCTGCCTGGGCATCTGTTTCAGCGCTGGGGCCCTTGGTGCTCGTGGCACACTGGGCCTTACTGTTTATTACAACTCATATCTTCCGATTATAATTAATAATAAAAAAAACATCAGTGCACAGTTTTTGGGCGTGGAGCCAAGTTCTGCTAATGAGTCTGCATCAAACAGTTGAAAATATGCAACAACAGACCAGAGCGGAGCGCCAAATGATGAAATGAGGCTGGCGAGCTTCCACGGTCCCTGTGACCAGCAAATGCCTGTCTCTCCACTCTGACAAGAAGCCTGCAGTTTGTGCTGTTCTACCTTTGGTGAAACACTGTGCACGGTAAAGGTATTCTTTTGTCACACTTCAGGGGAGTAGAGCTTTTATATTCTATTTATTTTTATTTTGAGATACAGTGCAGAACATGCCCTTCCAGCCCAATGAGCCACACCGCTCAACAACCTACCTATTTAACCTTAGCTTAATCACAGGACAATTTACAATGACCAATTAATCCATGAAGCAGAATGCCTTTGGAATGTGGGAGGAAACTAGAGCATGCAGAAGAAACCCACACGCTGATGATGAAGACGATGGAACTGAACTCCGAATCCAACTGCCTGAGCTTTAATAGCGTTGTACTAACTATTATGCCACCATGGACCCTCACCGTTGTGGGGCTACCTTAGAGCTCCAGCAATCCCCACCTCTGGTGCTGCCACGTGTGGAGTGTGTACGTTCTCCCTGTGACTGCGTAGGTTTCCCTCGAATGCTCCGTTTTCCTCCCACATCTCAAAGGCATCCTGGTGGGTAAGTTAACAAGTTGTCTCCAGTATGCTGGTAAGGCCATCTGTGGGGTATGTTACTGGTAACGTAGGGAGAATGGAATTTTACACAGTCAAGTGTGAGGTGAGCACATTGGGAGGACAAACCAGGGTAAGGCATACAGTGAATTATAGGACACTGACGACACAGGGACCTGGGAATACAGATCCATAAATCCTTGAAAGTGGCATCACGTGTAGTCAGAAACAAGAGAAAACCTGCAGATGCTGGAAATCCATGTAACACACACAAAATGCTGGAGGAACTCAGCAGGCCAGGCAGCATCTATGGAAAAGAGCACAGTTGACGTTTTGGGGTGTAACACACACAAAATGCTGGAGGAACTCAGCAGGCCAGGCAGCATCTATGGAAAAGAGCACAGTTGACGTTTTGGGCCGAGACCCTTCAGCAAGTCTGTAGTTACATGTAGTCAGGATTGCCTTCATAAATCAGACAATAGCATACAAGAGTTAGGATGTTATATTGAGTTTGTATATGACATTGATGAGGCCACATTCGGAGTATTGTGTGCAGATTTGGTTACCTACCTACAGAAAAGATATCAAATAGATTAAACAAGTACACAGAAAAACTACAAGGATGGTGCCAGGAGCTGAAGACCTGAGTAATAGGGAAAGGCTGAATAGGTTAGGACTTTCTTCCCCCTGGAGTGAGATTGAGGAGATATTTGATAGAGGTGTACAAAATTATGAGGGGTATAGTTTTAGTAAATACAAGCAGGCATTTTCCACTGACGTTGGGTGAGACAACTAGAGGTTCTAACCTTTCCGCATTTCCAAGATTGTACCACCTATCTCCGCTATTTACAGAGGCCAATGAACCCACCAATCCTGCAGATTATTGGGAATTGGAGCATCCAGGGGTCACAGAGAGAAGGTGCAAACTCCACACACAGATGGGGATGGGGGGGGGGGGTAAAAGGTGTAATACTTAAAAGGAATCTGAGGGGGAACTTCTTCACAGAGGATGGTGAGAGTGTGTAATGAGCTGCCAGCGGAAGTGGTGGATGTAGGTTCAAATGCAACATTTAAAAGAATTTTGGAATGGGAGGGGTTATGGTCCAGGTGCTGGTTGATAGGGTGAGGCAGAGTAACACTTCCAACTGGTCTGTTTCTGTGCTTTAGTGCTTTATCACTTTAATGAGATTGGGAACACACAAATGCTGGAGGAACTCAGTGTGTCAGGCAACCTGATGGCATGAACATTGATTTCTCCAACTTCTGGTAATTTCTCCCTCTCCCTTTTCTCTTTGACCATTCTCCATGCTGGTTACCCATTCACTCCTTTTCATCAACTCACCTGCCCATCACCTCCCTCCCTTTCTTCCATGGTCCACTGTCTCCTCCTACTAGATTTCATTCTTCTTCATCATCCCTTTAGCTCTTCCACCTATTGTCTGCCAGCTTGTACTTCTTTCCCTTCCCCACGCTTCTTCTGGCTTCTGCCCCCTTCCTTCCTTTCCAGTTCTGATGAACAGCCTCAGCCCAAAACATCAACTTGGTTATACCCCTCCATAGATGCTGCCTGATCCGCTGAGTTCCTCTAGTATTTTGTGTATGTTCCCCATTGCTCTGCTGTGATGCATCCATAGTCTCCAAGACCAACCTCAGCTTCCTGGCAAACCTGAGGATGCTGCTCACTGGGGACCTCCTGGTGCCAGGGGCTTATTGACGCTCTGGTTCGGTCTCTGCGAAGAGGCCAAGAGATGGCCTTTGAAGCAGTTTTGGGAATTCAGCAGACTGATGCACAGAGGCATCTTAGGGTCCCTAAAAATGGCTGCTCAAGTCAATAGGGTGGTAACAAAAGGAGAATAGCTTGCTTTATTAGTTGAAGCACTAAGTTCAAGAGTCAGGAAATTATGCTGCAACTTTATAAAGCCCTGGCTTGGTCGCATCTGGAGCACTGTATTCAGTTTTTGGTTGCCCCATTATAGGAAGGATGTGGAGGCAATGGTGAGGGTGCAGATGAGGTTTACCACATTGCTGTCTGGATGAGAGGCCGAATGCTATAAAGGAGAGGTTAAGCCAATTTGGGCTGCCTGCTTTAGAGTGGTGGAGGCTGAGATGATACTTGATAGAAGTTTATAAAATTATGAGAAGCACAGATAGAGTAGACAAATACAATTGGTATAGTTTTCCCTGGGTCAAAATGTCCAATGCTAGAGGGCGTGCATTTAAAAGGACAGGAGTAGAGTTCAAAGGAGGTGTGCAGGGCAGAGTGGTGAGTGTCTGGAATGTGCTGCCGGGGTTAGTGGTGGAGACATTTAAGAGGCTCTTAGGGTATGGATATGTGGAGACCAGGCAGAAGAGCTTAGGTGTCATGAGTTCAATGAGTTTGGCATAATATTGTGGGCTGAAGGGCCTGTACCGTGATGTCCTGTTGTACGTTCCAAACTGGCTCATCTGACATACTGAGTTGATTCTCAGCCCAGGTTAAGCTGAAACAGTACATTAGAGAGCCGTTGCAGATCACCCAGTCCCCCAAGATCACCTTGTTAGCAATGCCATGGCGTTCAGTTGGGAGCAGTGCTGGGGGTGTTGGAACACTTACCTGTTAAGACAGTCCTCCATGCAGCTCTTCTCCTCTGGGTTTGTTGGCCTTTTACAGTTGCAAGTCGTAGGCTCGCAGCCGGAGAGAGGCTTAACATCAACAAACACGTCTGTAGAGGGGACAAGTCTTGTGTGGTTACAGGGCTTTTAATGCTGGTAACCCCCACATGCCCACGAGATCTAGGTGTTCTAGTACATCAGTCAATGAAAGCAAGCATGCAGGTACAGCAGGCAGTGAAGAAAGCTAATGGCATGCTGGCCTTTATAACAAGAGGAATTGAGTATAGGAGTAAAGAGGTCCTTCTGCAGCTGTACAGGGCCCTGGTGAGACCCCACCTGGAGTATTGTGTGCAGTTTTGGTCTCCGAATTTGAGGAAGGACATTCTTGCTATTGAGGGAGTGCAGCTTAGGTTCACAAGGTTAATTCCCGGAATGGCGGGACTGTCATATGTTGAAAGATTGGAGCGACTGGGCTTGTATACACTGGAATTTAGAAGGATGAGAGGGGATCTGATTGAAACATATAAGATTATTAAGGGATTGGACACAGTGGAGGCAGGAAGCATGTTCCCGCTGATGGGTGAGTCCAGAACTAGAGGCCACAGTTTAAGAATAAGGGGTAGGCCATTTAGAACAGAGATGCGGAAAAACTTTTTCACCCAGAGAGTGGTGGATATGTGGAATGCTCTGTCCCAGAAGGCAGTGGAGGCCAAGTCTCTGGATGCATTCAAGAGAGGGTTAGACAGAGCTCTTATAGATAGCGGGGTCAAGGGACATGGAGAGAGGACAGGAACGGGGTACTGATTGTGTATGATCAGCCATGATCACAGTGAATGGCGGTGCTGGCTAGAAGGGCCGAATGGCCTACTCCTGCACCTAATGTCTATTGTCTATGCCAATCAAATCCTAGTGGAAGTAACACACCAGAAAGGCGCCCCACCCAATTGAGTACCCCCCACCATGATGTTGAGCGGAGGTAAGGATCCCCACCACCCAGAACATTACTACTATTAAAGAGAAGGTACAGGAGCCTAAAGACACACACTCAAAGGGGTAGGAACAGCTTCTTTCCTTCCACCATCAGATTTCTGAACCATGAACACTACCTCATTATTTTTGCTCTCTTTTTGCTCTGCTTAATTTTTAAAATTATGTATTTATTTATGTAACTTAAAGTATATTTTAAATATTACACTGTATTTCTGCTGCAAAACAACAAATTTCACGACATACAGTATATAAGTGATAAGAAAACGGATTCGGATTTTGTCTGACCACCTTGCTGTCTGCTGTGAGCTGTGGAGCTGGCTGGCCTGGCAGAAGCTGTGGTGAAAGGTGGCACCACAGACCAAGTCTATGCAGGGCACTTCTGAATGAAGCCTCCTCGCTTCAGACCGTGTTTGTTGTCTACCTACATCACGTGTTACCCTTTGGATATTTAGTATACAAATATTCATGCCATTTTAAATTTTCTTCCCCTAGGCAGTTAATTTGGTCAACCATTCTAGTTCACCCCCACCAACCCTCTCTATTGAAAGATAAATAATGCATAAATGACATAATCCCCGTCAATGCACTGCAACATAAACACTTTAAACCACTTTTTATAATGCTGTTTACATTGTAAATACATGCCATTTAACCTCTTTTTATGTAATTCTTTATAATTATATATAACCATATAACAATTACAGCATGGAAACAGGCCATCTCGGCCTTCTAGTGCCGAATGCTTACTCTCACCTAGTCCCACCGACCTGCACTCAGCCCATAACCCTCCATTCCTTTCCTGTCCATATACCTATCCAATTTTACTTTAAATGACAATACCGAACCTGCCTCTACCACTTCTACTGGAAGCTCGTTCCACACAGCTACCACTCTCTGAGTAAAGAAATTCCCCCTCGTGTTACCCTTAAACTTTTGCCCCCAACTCTAAACTCAAGTCCTCTTGTTTGAATCTCCCCTACTCTCAATGGAAAAAGCCTACCCACGTCAACTCTGTCTATCCCCCTCATAATTTTAAATACCTCTATCAAGTCCCCCCTTAACCTTCTATGTTCCAAAGAATAAAGACCTAACTTGTTCAATCTTTCCCTGTAATTTAGGTGCTGAAACCCAGGTAACATTCCAGTAAATCTTCTCTGTACTCTCTCTATGCTGTTGACATCTTTCCTATAATTTGGTGACTAGAACTGTACACGATACTCCAAATTCGGCCTTACCAATGCCTTGTACAATCTTAACATTACATCCCAACTCCTATACTCAATGCTCTGATTTATAAAGGCCAACATACCAAAAGCTTTCTTCACCACCCTATCCACATGAGATTCCACCTTCAGGGAACTATGCACCATTATTCCTAGATCACTCTGTTCTACTGCATTCTTCAATGCCCTACCATTTACCATGTATGTTCTATTTGGATTATTCCTACCAAAATGTAGCACCTCACACTTATCAGCACTAAACTCCATCTGCCATTGTTCAGCCCACTCTTCTAACTGGCCTAAATCTCTCTGCAAACTTTGAAAACCTACTTCATTATCCACAACGTCACCTACCTTAGTATCATCTGCATACTTACTAATCCAATTTACCACCCCATCATCCAGATAATTAATGTACAAACATGTATATGACAAACAACATTGGACCCAGTACAGATCCCTGAGGCACACCACTAGTCACTGGCCTCCAACCTGACAAACAGTTATCCATCACTACTCTCTGGCATCTCCCATCCAGCCACTGTTGAATCCATTTTACTACTTCAATATTAATACCTAATGATTGAACCTTCCTAACTAACCTTCCGTGCGGTATCTTGTCAAAGGCCTTACTGAAGTCCATATAGACAACATCCACTGCTTTACTGTCATCAACTTTCCTTGTAACCTCCTCAAAAAATTCAGTAAGATTTGTCAAACATGACCTTCCATGCACAAATCCATGTTGACTGTTCCTAATCAGACCCTGTCTATCCAGATAATTATATATACCATCTCTAAGAATACTTTCCATTAATTTACCCACCACTGACATCAAACTGACAGGCCTATAATTAGGCCAGGCAGCATAGATGCTTATAGATCCTTATAAATGCTGCCTGGCCTGCTGTGTTCCACCAGCATTTTGTGTGTGTTGTTTGAATTTCCAGCATCTGCAGTTTTCCTCGTGTAGGCCTATAATTGCTAGGTTTACTCTTAGAACCCCTTTTAAACAATGGAACCACATGAGCAATACGCCAATCCTCCAGCACCATCCCCGTTTCTAATGACATTTCAAATATTTCTGTCAGAGCCCCTGCTATTTCTACACTAACCTCCCTCAAGGTCCTAGGGAATATCTTGTCAGGACCCGGAGATTTATCCACTTTTATATTCCTTAAAACCGCCAGTACTTCCTCCTCTTTAATTGTCACAGTTTCCGTAACTTCCCTCCTCGTTTCCCTTACCTTACACAAGTCAATATCCTTCTCCTTAGTGAATACTGAAGAAAAGAAATTGTTCAAAATCTCCCCCATCTCTTTCGGCACCACACATAGCTGTCCACTCTGATTCTCTAAGGGACCAATTTTATCCCTCACTATCCTTTTTTATTGAATTATTGAATGTTATCATTTATATTGTATGTTGTGCTCTGACCAACACAGAGGAAATGTAAATGTATAGGGTGAATAATGTTCATCCTTGATTACAAGCCTCAAGAGGTTCCCATCCAGCCCTTGAATTTTATAATTCTGCTCCATCTGTATATTTTGCAACTTCAACTACAGAAACTTGGTTTAGTTCAGAACATCCCAGTCAGCTTTCTGTCTAAGTTTGAGCACTAAAGCTTGATGACAGCTGAGATTCCACCAGCTTCCAACCCCCCCCCCCAACATTCTCTCAATGACAGGTTCCCCCAACCCAACCCTTGCTGCTGATCCCAGTTTACAGCTAATGCCCAGCCTCAGCTGTCCTGTGCTCTCACACAGAAATTACTGGTGCTCATCTCCAAAAGGGTCTGATGGCCCATAGTTCACTCACCCCAGGAGATGGAAGGGAGAGAAATCTCATCTGGGCCCCATGCTGTTCTCACCGAAAGCTCACAATGGAACTTCCAGCAGAATGCAGCAGCTATAATGGAGGCTTATATAATTCCAACACCCCCCCCAGTCTAGGGGGCTTCGAGGCAAGAGCAAGGTGGAAGGTTGTGGCCACTAAGGGTGTGGCAGGTGGCGTTGCTCTGGATAGGAGGAGATTCATCTGGCAAGAATTCAAGAGTGTTCCCGGTGTGGTGCCATAACTGGGAAGGTGCTCCTCTGAAAATGATTTCTGGATTTTACTGACTGCCCCAGCCTAGTCACAAAAACCTCAGTGCACTCCGGAAGGCACCACTTATAAACATGCCAGCATGTAACGCAGCAGCAACTTCAGTGGCCAGGTTAACTTACAAAGGCACAGAGTAAATGTAGATATGAAGATAAATCATTTATAAATGAAATATATAATAAAATGAAATTAAAGATGTCTTACTTGATCGAATTTTCTTATAAAGAGGGACATCAGGCTTCTTGTACAGCTAAAAGAACATAGGAGAAATTGTATGTTAGTCACATGAACACACACGCCAATACAGTAACACAAATATTGTTACTTGCTTAATGTACAAGTGGCTCCTGTCTGATGGTGGAGACTCAAGAAATCATCTAGATCAAGGCAACCTTCCCAAAACCCTGACTGTCTACTTCCCTCCATAGATACTGCCTGACCCATTGAGTTCCTTCAGTTTGTATGAGGCATAGATTGAATGGACAGCCAGAGCCTTTTTCCCAGGGTGGAAGTGGCTAATATGAAGGGGCATAATTTTAAGATGACTGGAGGGAAGTATGGGGGTGATATCAGAAGTAGGCTTTTTCTACACAGAAAGTGATGGGTGTGTGGAATGTACTGCCAGGCAGATATTTATTTATTGACATACAGTGTGGAATAGTCCCTCTAGCTCTTTGATTTGCGCTGGCAAGCAACCCACAGTTAACCCCCTGCCTAATCACAGGACAATTTACAATGACCAATTTAACCTACTAACTGATACCTCTTTGCACCTTGGGAGGAAACCGGAGCACCCGGAGAAAACCAAAGCATTCCACAGGGAGGATGTACACACTCCTTGCAGATCATGTCAGAATTGAACTCTGGACTCTGATACCCCAAGCTGTAATAGTGTTGTGCTAACCGCAATGCTACAGCGGCACCATTACATTAAAGGCATTTAAGAGATTCTTAGAAGGGCACATGAATGACAGGAAAAATGGAGAGGTATGTGGCATTGATCTTAGAGTAGGGTTAAAAAGTCGGCACAACATCATGGGCCATCAAGTTAAGGTACTGTTGCAAATGGGGGGGGGGGGGGGGGGAGGAAGAGAGGTTCAATGGTCCCCTGGGAATTATAAAGCACAAAAAAGGCTCCTCAGCCCAAATCTGCCTCAACCATCAACCACTCTGCTAGTCTAAGTCTGCATCAATCCCATTTTGGCGGAGTGATGGCACTAAACGGTGACTCCTTTGTTTGCTCTACTTCCATCTTTAATATCTTTATTTTTCCCATTCAGGGTTCTTTTGAAGACCCTGACCTGGAGTTGACTTTGGTTCTTTGTGGGGTTTCAGGACTGGCAGTTGTTCAAGGGTTCGCCCTGAGAGTCCGGCTCGAATTCAGAAGCCTAGGATCTCGGGGCTCTGGAGATGGGCGGATTGAGGGTCGGTGTCACGGCAGGAGATCCGTGTGTCGTCAGGGGAGCCAGGATATCTGCTGTGAGCCTGAAGACCCAGGATCTTTGCAATCTTCAGGCACAGAGCTCGAAAAAAGTGACATAATGGACTTTTGTCATTGTAAACCAGCAAGTTGTTTGTTACGGCTCTGCACTTGCTGGGAAAATGGAGACAGCTTTTTCTCCCTTATTAGGGAGAGGGGTGAGGGGGAGAGAATGAATCTGTGGTACAGGTGCCCCTCCCCTTACAAAGGTAGAGCGTTCCTATGAAACCTTTCTTAAGCCAAAATGGCGTAAAGCGAAGAACCATTAACTTATATGGGAAAAATTTTTGTAAAAGCGAAAATCCTCTTTGTAATGCGAAACAGGTCACTAATGTAGGCCCTTTGTAAAAGCGAAGCGGGGGACACCTGTAAGTCGAATGCCGGGTGAAATGTGAAGTCTGTGTCTTTGCTCACACTGAGTGCTCGGTGATGGTGCTGATGCTTGCTGTTTCTTTGCCGGTGGGGGGGAGGGGTTGTTGCTCCCTCCTACTTACATGCGGGAGGGAGGAGAGCTGGGGGGTACTTCGGGGTTCTTGCATTCATTCTTTGGGGCACTCCTCTGTTTCAATGGATGTTTGCGAAGAAAAAGCATTTCAGGATGTATATTGTATACGTTTCTCTGACATTAAATTGGGACCTTTGAACCTTTGTTCTTCTGCTGGTACCTTCAACTCCATGCTGTGAATAAATTTACGTAATACAGATACCACTGACAATGTCAGTGCTTACTGCCGGGCCCTGCCCTGTGCCCCGAGACTGCATGAGCTGCTGTTGTGCAAACGGTGATGGTGTCCCTTTAGTGAAGAATATCTGGCCTCAGTGCCTGAATGGGGTCACAAGAGACTGCAGGTGCTGGAATGTGGATGACAAACAAAATGCTGGAAGAACTCAGTGGGTCAGCATCAGCGGAGGGAAATGTTTCATGTTTGCAAAAGGGCCCAAGGACAGCAAGAAGGACACAACATATTGATGCAATTACAAAGGAGGAATATAGGCAGCTATATTCCATTCGGAGTTTAAGGAGTTTTAATCTATCCCCAAAGACTAGCAAATAACCACAGATGCACAGTGGAGATCATTTTGACTGGTTGCATCACAGTCTGGTATGTAGACACCACTGCACAGGATCAGAAAAAGCTGCAGAAGGTTGTAGACACAGCCAGCTCCACCATGGGCACTAGACTCCCCAACATCAAGGACATCTTCAAAAGGCAGTGCCTCAAGAAGGTAGCGTCCATCATTAAGGACCCTCACCACCCGATACACGGCCTTTCTCACTGCTACCATCAGGAGCCCGAAGACGAACACTCTACATTTTAGGAATATTTCTTCCCCTCCATCATCAGATTTCTGAACAGTCCACGAACACTACTATTTTGCTTTCTTTTTCTTTTCTTATGTTTTATATTTATTTTTGTAACTTACCGTATTTTTTATGTATTGTACTGCTGCCGCAAAACAACAAGTTTCATGATACGTGTCAGTGATAATAAACCTGACTCGGATTCATCTTTCAGGCTGAGAGCCTTTATCTAGACTGCTGAAGGGTCTGGATCAGAAAGGTTGACTGCCTGCTTCCCTCTGCAGATGTTACCTGACCTGTTGGGTTCCTCCAGCTTATTCCTGCTGCAATGAGGATGGGTGTAAATGAGGTGTCTACATGCAGTCAGCTCACCCAGTACACTGGCAACTCAGTAATATGGAGATCATGTACCTCTTCACGTGCTGCAAACGTTGAGCTGAGGGGCTTGCCATAGTGATGTAATTTGGCCTTACCACTGTTTGAGGAAGAGGCTCTTGAACAAAAGGGTTTAACTACACTCACTTGCTCATCCTTTGAACGTTCCCACAACCAATAATCTCACTTTAAGGACTCTTTACTTGTTATTTCATGTTATTTATTGCTGTTTATATACATTTTCTTTTGCAGAGTTTGTTTTCTTCTGCATTCTGCTTGATTTTTCAATGATCCTGTTATAGTTATTATTCTAAAGATTTGTTAAGTATGCCCGGAGAACGAATCTCAGGATTGTATGCGGTGACATATATGTACTCTGATAATAAAAATTACTTTAGACTTTGAATAAAGCTGGAGGAGCCAGCTTAGAGAGGCTCACTGTGAAGACTCCCACACCATGTCACCAACACAGCTCCTCTCCCTTCAGCACAGCGGACAAAATGAACCAGCTGCCGGGATGGAAAGGTCAACGAGCGACCCGAGTGCTTTGCATTTAACATAACACATCATGCCTCATTTTACTGCAGAGGATGAAGGTCAGTTTGCTGAGCCCAACTGACAGCCTCAAATCATTAGGCAGTTTATACTGCAGAGCTCCTGCGTTCTGCTTCACAGCAAGCTATTTTCTCTGGTGTAACTCAACAATCAAGGATATTAAACCATGAGATAAACAATGCATCCTCCTAGAGGAGGGGGATGTCTGTTGAGTAAATACTACTCGCTTGGGTACTGAAATGAGTGGTGAAATTTGTTACAGGTCACTGAAAGACGAACATGAATAAGCAAAAAGGTTAAGGTCAGCCATATTTTAACTTTTGGTGCAGGACAGTCAAGGATAGTTGCAGTTTGCTGGATGTAATAATCTTGTATTAAATCAGCAATGAAAATCTCAAAAATATTAACAAAGCTATTTAATCTCAGCAGATGTTAACAGTACAATTATATTTTGAATGTATTATCTGAAGGAACTGGATGGAGTCCTTTTAACTTGGCTAGTGATCAGGAGTAGAAACCCTGGCTGATTACCCCCCTCTCTCTCCTCTAATCCCAGGGTCACCGGGCAGCAATGGGGAGCAGGAACTCTGGCTGATTACTTCCTCTCTCTCTAACCCAAGGTTACCGGGGCAGCGATGGGAAGCAGTAACCCTGGCCAATCTCTCTTAAACCCAATGGTCATTGTTCAAGGTTCAGGAACAGAAACCTGGGCCGATCTCACCTCTCTTTAAATAGTGATCACAGGGCAAGGTTCAGGAACAAAAACCTGGGCCAAGCCCTTTCATAATCTGATTAACTCATTTACCACACTTTGGAGTTGACCTGTGGCCTTCCATGACTCTACAGTTGAGTTACCTGTCACGTGGAGAATTTACCTATTTAAATACTGCAACAACCACTTACCATGAGTATTAAAGTCAAAGGTTACCTCAAAGATCTGTCACAAGTACATCAAAACATGCAGTGAAATGTGTTGTTTGCATCAACAGTCAGCACAGTCCGAGGATGTGCTGGGGGAAAGGGGGTAGCCCACAAGTGTCACCACACTTTCAGAGCCAACATAGCATGCCCAAAATTTACTAATCCTAACCCTTACATCTTTGGAATGTGGGAGGAAACCCACACAGTATTGTGGAGAACGTACAAACTCCTTAGAGACAGCAGCAAGAAACGAACCCTGATCACTGGTGCTGTAAAGTGTTATGCTAACCCTAGGATTAACTTATGTTTGTGGGGTAAAGAGCTGATAGATCAGATCAGCTAATAGCGTGGGGAAATGCATGAACTCCCCTCCTTCCCAAGAACCGAACAGTAGCAGCAGCACCACCTCAACCCGCTGGAAGGACAAGGACAACACTGCCCTCCAAGCCACATACCATCCTGACTGGGTACAGTACTGTGAGTGAGTGAGTGCCAGTGACCTGGGTTGAATTCCGACAATGTCTGTTAGAAGTCTGTATCTTCTCCATGTGACTGCATGGATTTCTTCTGGGTGCTCCAGTTTCCTCCCAAGTTACAAAGACAAACTGGCTAGTAGGTTAATTGGTCAAATGGGTGTAACTGAGTGGTAGGGCTCGTTGGGCCAGAAGGATCTCTTACTGTGCTATATCTCGAAATAAAAAAAATCTGCACCCAAGGATTGCTGTGGCTGAAGAAGACAGCTCACCATTCACAACGTCACCTGACTGTACGGGTGATGCCTCCCTCCCAGATGCGCTGAACGCTCATTTTGAGGTGGAAAATGACGTGGTGGTGAGGAAGTCCACCCCTCCTCCAAATGACCAAGTGCTGTGTCTCTCCGTGGCCGATGTGAGAAGAACCCTGTGCAGGGTCAACCCATGGAAGGCTGCTGGACCAGACAATATTCCTGGTAGAGTGCTTAGAGGATGTGCAGACCAGCTAGCAGATGTTCTCACTGACACCTTCAACATCTCCCTGAGCAGTGCCATTGCTCCAATGTGTTTCAAGGCCGCCACCATCGTCCCCGTGCCGAAGAAGTCTGCAGTGTCCTGTCTCAATGACTACCGTCCCGTTGCACTCACATCCATCATCATGAAATGTTTCAAGAGGCTCATCATGAGGCACATCAAGACACTGCTGCCCCCCTCACTGGACCCCCTGCAGTTCGCGTACCGTCCCAACTGCTCAACAGATGACGCCATTGCCATCACCCTCCACCTGGCCCTAACCCACCTGGACAAAAAAGACATGTATGTTCAAATACTGTTCATAGACTTCAGTTCAGCATTCAACACAATCATCCCTCAGAAACTGATTGGAAAGCCGAGCCTATTGGGCCTGAACACCTCCTCTGCAACTGGATCCTAGACTTCCTGACTGGGAGACCTCAGTCAGTCCGGATCGGGAGCAGCATCTCCAACACCATCACACTGAGCACGGGGACCCCTCAGAGCTGTGTGCTCAGTCCACTGCTGTTCACTCTGCTGACCCTTGACTGTGCTGCAAGACACAGCTCGAACCACATCATTAAGTTTGCCGATGACATGACTGTGGTGGGTCTCATCAGCAAGAATGACGAGTTAGCATACAGAGAGGTGGTGCAGTGGCTAATGGACTGGTGCAGAGCCAACAACCTGTTTCTGAATGTGAACAAAAGAGAAGGTTGTTGACTTCAGGAGGGCACAGAGTGACCACTCCCCGCTGTACATTGACAGCTTCTCAGTAGAGATTGCTAAGAGCACCAAATTTCTTGGGGTTCACCTGGCGGAGAATCTCACCTGGTCCCTCAACACCAGCTCCATAGCAAACAAAGCCCAGCAGTGTCTCTACTTTCTGCGAAGGCTGAGGAAAGTCCATCTCCCACCTCTCATCCTCATCACATTCTACAGGGGTTGTATTGAGAGCATTTTGAGCAGCTGCATCACTACCTGGTTTGGAAATTGCACCATCTCGGATCGTAAGACCCTGCAGCAGATAGTGAGGTCAGCTGAGAAGATCATCGGGGTCTCTCTTCCTGCTATTGCAGACAGTTACACTACACTCTGCATCCGCAAATCAAATAGCATTATGAAGCACCCCACACACCCCTCATACAATCTCTTCTCCCTCCTGCCATCTGGGAAAAGGCTCCGAAGCATTCAGGCTCTCACAACCAGACTATGTAACAGTTTCTTCCCCCCAAGCTATCAGACTCCTCAATACCCAGAGCCTGGACTAACACCAACTTACTGCCCTCTACTGTGCCTACTGTCTTGTTTATTATTTATTGTAATGCCTGCACTGTTTTTGTGCACTTTATGCAGTCCTGGGTAGGTCTGTAGTCTAGTGTAGTTTTTTTTTCTGTGTTGATTTTACCTAGCTCAGTGTAGTTTTTGTACTGTTTCATGTAGCACCATGGTCCTGAAAAACATTGTCTCGTTTTTACTATGTGCTATACCAGCAGTTATGGTCGAAATGACAATAAAAAGTGACGACTTGACTTTCTCAAGGGCAATTAGGGGATGGGTGATTATTACTGGCTCAGCTTCCAAAGCCCTTAAAAGAATTTAAAAAAAAACTGGGGCAAAAATGCTGCCTGAACGTGCAGGGGAAGAGGGAGGGATGTAGTTTAGTTCATAGGTTCAACTTAATTTGGCGTCATAAGACCATAAGACATAGGAGCAGAATTAGGCCATTTAGCCCATTGAGTCTGCTCCACATTCCATCTTGACTGATTTATTATTCCTATCAACCCTGTTCTCCTGTGTTTATTTAGAAATATAGCGTATTCACTCCCTTGGAAGTTTTCACGTTTTATTGTTTTACAACATCGATTAACTGATTTAATTTGGCTTTTTTTTTTAACACTGATCAACAGGAAAAACTTCCGTGTAAATGTGAAAACAGATATCTACAATGAGATCTAAATTAATTACAAATATAAAACACAAAATAATTGATTGCATAAGTATTCACCCCCCCTTTAAGATAACACACCAAACAATCAATGGTGCAGCCAATTGGTTTTAGAAATCACATGGAGATCACCTGCGTGCAGTCAAGTTGTTTCAATTGATTGTAGTAAAAATACACCTGTATTTGGGAGGTCCAATTGCTGGTGAGTCAGTATCCTGGCAAAAACTACACTATGAAAACAAAAGAACACTCCAAGCAACTCTGTGAAAATGCTTTTGAAAAGCACAAGTCAGGAGATGGGTACAAGAAAAATTCCAAGTCACTGAATATCCCTTGGAGTACAGTTAAGTCAATCATCAAGAAATAGAAAGAATTTGTAACTCTGCCTACAGCAGGCTGTCCTCAAAAACTGAGTGACCGTGAATGAAGGGTTCTAGTGAGGGATACCACCAAAAGCCCTATGACAACTGTGGAGGAGTTACCAAGCTTTAGTGGCTGAGATGGGAGAGACTGCGCATACACCAGTTGCAGCTTTATGGGAGAGTGGCAAAGAGAAAGCCACTGCTGGAAATAACTCTCATGAAATCTCGGCTACAGTTTACCAAAGACATGTGGGAGACTCTGAAGTCAGCTGGAAGATGATCCTATGGTCTAATGAAATCAAAATTGAGCTTTTTGGCTATCACACTAAACATTATGTTTATTGTAAGCCAAACACCGCACATCATCAAAAACACACCATCCCTACCATGAAGCATTGGGGTGGCTGCAAAATGCTGTGGGGATGCTTCACTGCAGCAGGCTCCAGAAGACGTGAAAGTAGAGGGTAAAATGATGCAGCAAAATATAGGAAATACTGATGCAGTCTGCAAAAGAACTGCAACATAGGAGAAGATATTGTTTTCTAGCAAGACAATGACCCCAAGCATAAAGCCAAAGCTACGCAGAAATGGCATTAAAACAACAAAGTTAATGTCCTAGAGCAGCTAAGTCATAGTCCAGACCTCAATCCAATTAAGAATTTGTGGCTGGACTTGAAAAGAGCCGTTCATACACGGTCCCCATGCAATGACAGAGCTTGAGCAGTTTTGGAAAGAAAAATGGGGAAAAATTGCAGTGTCAATAGTGTAATTGCTGCCAAAGGTGCATCTACTAAACACTGACTTGAAGGGGGTGAATACTTATGCAATTATTTTGTGTTTTATATCTGTAATTAATTTAGGTCACTTTGTGCAGATCTGTTTTCACTTTGACTCGAGTCTTTTTCTGTTGATCAGTATCAAAAAAGCCAAATTAAATCCACTATGATTCAATATTGTAAAAGAATAAAACATGAAAACTTCCGGGGGGGCGGGGGGGAACTTTTTATAGGCAGTGTGCAGTGCAGAAGAGGCCCTTTGAGCTGCACAACCCAGCAATCTCCGACAAACTTTTTTAACCCTTACTTAATTAAGGGACAGTTTACAATGGCCAAATAACCTACCTAGTACATCTTTGCACTGTGGGAGGAAACTAGAACACCCGGGGAAATTCCATGCTTTCCACGGAGATGTATAGAGATTCCTTACAAGTGACACCAACATTGAACTCTGAATTCTGGTGCTCTGAGCTGTAATAGTATCCCACTAACTGCTGTGCCACTCTGGCACCCTTCTCCCTGTAACCTATGATGCTTTGATTAATGAAGAAACTGTCAAACTCTGCTTTAGAGACACCCAATGACTTAGCATCCAAAGCAATCTGTGGCAGTGAATTCCACAGATTCACTACTCTCTGGCTAAAGAAATTCCTCATGTCTGTTCTAAGTGGACGTCCCTCTATTCTGAGGTAGTTCCATCTGGTCCTAGATTCTCCCACTGCAGGAAACATCCACATCCACTCCATCTAGGTCCTTCAATATTCAACTTGCTGGAGTTGAATGATCTCCCCTTAATTCCAGCAAGTACAAGCTCAGAGCCATCAAACGCTCCTCATACATTAACCCTTTCATTCTGGGAATCATTCAAGTGAATCTTTCCTGGACCCTCTCCAATGCCAACACATCCATTCTTAGATAAGGGGCCCAAATCTGCTCACAATACTCCAAATGCAGACTGACTAATGCCTAATAAAGCCTTAGCATTACATCCTTGCATTTATGTTCTAGTCCTCTTGAAATGAATGCTAACATTGCATTTGCCTTCCTTACCATGGTCAGCACAGATATTGCGGGCCAAGGAGACCATTCCTGTGCCATTTTTCATTCAGGAGAGCCCTGCTTAAGGTATTTTTCCACAAGACCTCGGAGTAGAATTAGGACATTTGGCCCATCAATTCTACTCCACCATTCCATCATGGCTGATTTATTTTCCTTCTCAACTTCATTCTCCTACCTTCTCCTCATAACCTTTGATGCCTTTACTAATCAAGAAGTGATTAAGAAGCCTAGCACACAACTATCTATTCCAACTAGAAACCATTACTGGGCAAGCCAGTTTGGTGAGGAAGGGTCCCTCATGTCATTGACTGAGGATGAGGCTGTGAACCATCAGATTGTCAAGTTTACTGAGCCCACAAGGAGTCATTCTCCCATTTGTTTGCTTCTGCATACTAATTTGCAGACTGCCTCTTGTGCGGAGAAATGCACAACACCCGTTAAACAATTATCCCTACTCCTCCCCAACACAAGAACAATTTTTTCTTTGTTTCAGCTTTTGGGAAAGTGTTAGCTTTTTTTTTGCAAGAGAAAAATACATTCCATCCTCCCCAGTGGGTGCCAAGAACAACACAAGAGAGAAAACATTCTCAGCCGGGTTGGCTGTATGTTTGAAATCTCCAAGTGATGGCCCAGAAGGAGTGTGAGATGGCTGGAAAACAGTGGGCACTGCACCAAAACAAAACAGCATGAGCAACTCGCACAAGAGTTAAGAATGGCACTGCTGTCCTTACATGGGCAACTTGTAAGCTTCTATCGCAGTGATGTTCCACAACTAAAATTAGACTGTTAACCCCTTCAGTAATGCAGTACGGTCAATGGAAAATGTTACTCTGACAGTGAAGCAAGCTGATGTGTTTAAAAAAAGATTGTGCTGGCAACATTTCAAGATATGCACAAAATCTGCAGGAAGTGGATTTAAAATGGGAACAGGACTGAGTTTTAAGCTTTTGCTGCTTTGCAGGCATTCTAACGTTAGAGAGAGTTAGAGATTTACACAACACGGAAACAGGCACTTCAAGCTCATTGAGTCTGTGCCAACCATCAACTACTCAATTTACACTAATTTTATACTATACTGTTTTTATTCTCTTCACTAGGCAGAATAACAGTTCAGCATGGACTAGATGGGCCAAAGGGCCTGTTTCTCTGCTTTACCACTCTATTCTCACCCCTCAGATTCTACTCCTTGTCCACGCACTTAATCAGGGGCAATTCACCATGACCAATCAGTCTTTGGGATGAGGGAAGAAGCTAGAGTACCAGATGGGGGTAGAGAGAGAGGGCCAATGCATGTGGTCATAGGTAGAATGTGAACAGTAACAGAAGTCAAGACCAAACCTGGGCCAGTGGAGTTGTGAGGTAGCAACACTACCAATACAACCCTGAAAATAACGAGGTTTCTGAAGATACAGTAAAGACACAGGCATTGGACATTAGTTGGACTGCATAACTTTTACTATTTGAGAACTTACTGCCCAGCACTTTTGTCATGGGAGAAAAAACATAATGAAGGTTAGCTGGTGCTGGCACTAAAACACCAAACTAGAGGCAGTGCCATAGCCTGCAGACTGCTGAACATCTCAGTAGCACAACAGTTAGTGTGGCACTACTACAGTCCTTGGGTGAGGGTCAGAGTTTACAGTTTAATCCCGGCATCCTCTGTAAGGAGTCTCTGTATGTCCTTCCCGTGGAACGTGTGGGTTTTCTCTGTGTTGTCTGGGTTCCTCCCGAAGTCGAAAGATGTACTGGGTAGGTTAAGTGGACACTGTAAACTGTCCTGTGATTAGGTAAGGGTTAAAATGGGGTTGTCGGGGGTTGCTGGGAGGTGCGACACAAAGGGCTGGAAGAGTTTATTCCATGCCGTATCCCTTAATAAATAAATTAAGCTCAAACCACCTCCAACTAAACTCCAAATACTTCCCAACACACCGCATTTATTACTTCTTACAACAGTGCACTATTGCAGGGAGGGCCAGTGATCCTCAAAGATGGAGGTCAGGTTGGCAGGTGTAGAGGATGAAGATCAGCAATCTCTGTGGTCAAGGACCGAGATTGAGATCAGCGAATCCCAGGGTTGGAAATCCATGGGCAGGTTTGGAAGCCGAGGTCAGTCGGCAGGTCAGGAAGTATGAGGTCAAGATGTCGGACTCGATTGATCCCTGAGGTCAGAGGTCGGGTCAGCAGGCGCTGAGGAAGAGACCAGCGATCCCTGCGATCAAGGAATGAGGTCAGCGGGCCCCGAGGATGAAGGCAGGTGATCCTCTGAGTTCAGAAAATTGTGGGGTCAGAGGTCGTGCAGGAAGGACCAGAGGCCAGAAATCGACAGGCCCGGAGGTCAGGGTGCCCCAACCTAATGGAGGGTGTGGGGTGAGGAAATCAGGGTGCTGTTGTTGTGCCCATCTTGTTGTATATTGTCTGTGTATTCTGATGAACATTGTGTTGATTGTTAATGGAAACAATGCATTTCACTATGTTTCAAGGTACATGTAACTAATAATTTTTTGAATCTTTGTAGGAGAGGTGAGGAGCCGAGATGCAGGAAGAATGCTTCATGTTTGGCTAAGATAATGTTCCGTTAACTCTTTGAAGAATTCTGCAGATTCTGCAGCTGAAAATTCAGCACCTAGTCTGAAGTAGTTGCTTCAAATGTCTTAGTTTGCAGCTGGTGTGTGGTTGGTTAGCCAGTCAGAGAGATCAAGCTTTCATCTTTCTTTGCAATTATGCCAGTGACCCGTCAGAGGTTTTGTCAAAACTGTAATGAAGAGGCTCTTCCACTGTGAACCCTCATACCCTTGTGCTTGTGCAGATCGCTAGCACTGGAAAATAATCAATCCTTTCAGTTTGTAAGCTTCCTATAGTTTGGTGATTTTATACACAGTCTCGCTGTGTTCCTCCCTCAACAACAAACACAGCGCTACAACATTAGGACCGTAAGATATAGGAGCAGAATTAAGGTTGCAAAATTCTTGTATTGATAAGGAACTGTGATGCAGCACAGCCAAACACCACAGTTTGTCCCTTACTCCTTGGTGATGTCAATACAGCCAGGGTTAGAGGTTTTCACAGAACAGAAGCCCCCCTGAGACATAGGCAGAAGCCTGGATGCTGAGCCCTGTCAGAAATGCCTTCACTCACTAGTATGGGTACGAGCTGCCTGAGGAGTTGCTGGAATCAGATAGAAGCCAGAAAAGCACATTACCACCAGGCTCAAGAACAAATTCTGCCCTACTGTTATAACACTATAGAATGGTTCTCTAGTACGGTAAGATGCACTCTTGACCTCACAATCTACCTCATTGCCACCTCACACCTTACTGTCAACCGACACTGCACTTTCTCTGTACCGTAACACTTCAGTCTGCATGCTTTTATTATTTTACCTTGCACTACCTCAATGCACTGTTAATCTATCATGAATTGATCTGTATGGACAGATCAAAGAGAGGTTTTTCCCTTGTACCTCGGTACATGTGACAATAATAAACCTATTTATCAGTTTGGGTATGGAGGGCCATTGGGCCTGTTTCTGTACTGTCTGACTCGAGACTCAGCAGAATGTGGCCTGAGTAATGGGGAGAGATTAAAGATCAGCTTTGTCACATGTACATCGAAACATACAGACAAATGTGAAGTTTGCATCAACAACCACACAGCCGGAGGATGGGTTAGGGCAGCCTGCCAGTGTCATCATGCTTCCAGTACCAACATAGCACACCCATAACTCACTAACTCTAATCTGTATGCCTTTGGAATGTGAAAGGAAACTGGAGTAAGCCCACCTGCTCACAGGGAGAATATACAAACAACTTACAGGCAGAGGGACAGAAATGAATCCTGATCACTAGCGCTGTGAAATGTTGTGCTAACCGCTATGTTACCATGCTGAGAGATTAGATAGGCTGGCCTTTTTTCTCCCTGGATAAAGGAAACTGAAGGGTGACCTGACAGTAATAAATTAAATTCCAAGGCATTGATAAGTAGGTTGTTAAGAGTCTTTTACCCTTTGTGGGACATAGGTTTAAGGTGTGAGGAAGGGGGTTTAAAGGGAATCTGAAGGGGTATGTTTATTTACTCAGAGCTGGTATCTGGAATATGCTGCTAGAGAAGTTAGTGGAATCAGATACAATTACCATGTGTAGGAGGCATTTAATCAGGCACTTGAGTAGGCAAAGCATGGAAGGATATGGTCCTAATTGGGCAAATGGAATTGGGGTTGATGAGATACAAAAGCAGAAAAACAGGAAGCTCAAGGACAGTTTCTATCTCACTGTTATCAGTTCCCTGAATAGACTTCTTCTACGATGAGATGGACTCGACCTCGTTATGATCCTGCGCTTTATCGTTTACTCGCACTGCACTCTTTCGGTAACTTTTACACTTTATTCTGTCTTATTATTGTTTTACCTTCCTCCAGCTCAATACATTGTATAATGATTTGATCTACATGAAGATAAGCTTTTCACTGTATCTTGGTACATGTGACAATAATAAACCAATATTAAAATAGCTGGCATAGACATGATGGACCAAAAGGCCAGTTTCTAACTTGGCAGGGATAGCTGGAGAGTATCAGTACTGCACATAACCAATATTTACCAACTGAATGTGTACCTCGTTACACCCAGGAGGAACTGTTAGAGCTCATTACAGATCAGTTACTTAGTTGAATACCTCAGCATTCAATGTCAAGAGCTTCAGTTCATTCAGCACCTATAACTTATTAGAATGTTTCAAGATGCTTAACAGGGGTGTTAATACACCATTTGACACTGGACTATACAAGGTAACTGAGCAGGTGACCAGAAGAGTTTCATGGAGCTTCCTGAAGGATCAGAGACTGGTGGGGAGGAGGAATAATTAGAGAGGGAATGAAAATAGGAAACACTAGAAATACCTAGAAGATCAACCAGTATTAGTGGAGAGAGACTGAAAAACAGGTTGAAGATATTCCATCAGAATTAACAAAAAGCTAGAACTCAAAGCCTATTTGAGGGGTAGGAGTGGAGAGAACAAGATAAAAGATTAGATTTTAGAGATTAGCTTGATTTGTCACTTGTACATGTGTCAATTGCCCCAATAATTTTTTTGTAATTTATTTTTTATTGAAGTTTATCATCAAACATTTCCATAAGGTGTATTTCAGTTACTATACATATATATCATATAATAATTTGTCACAAATCTCCACATAATAATCTGAGGTATACACTTATAGAAAGGAGAGGAGAGAAAGAACAATAATTGCTCCCAATAATAGCAATGCTTAGAGTGGGGTCTGTCATGGAGTCTCACAGTATGAAAATAGGCCATTTGGCCCAACTCAACCATGTTGATTAAAATGCCCACCTATGCTAATCCTACTTGTCGGTGTTTGTCCATGTCTCTCTAAGCCTTTCTTATCCATGTACCTATCCAAACATCTTTAAGACTAAAAACGAGTAATTTACAAAAAAAAATGCCAGAAGAATTCAGAAAGCCATGAGGCATTTATGAAGGGGAATAAACAGTCAATGTTTCGGGCCAAGACCCTCCATCTTGACTTGTTTAAGGAAAGACTGTTTAGGCTGGGACTGTTTTCCTCCTGAAGTGATGGAGGCTGAGGGATGACCTTAAATAAAATTTGCAGTAGAGCAGGAAATTATAAACACAGGAGATTCTGCAGATGCTGGAAATCCAGAGTGCTTTTGCACATCCACTCAAGGCACTTGAAGACGAGGGAAGTACAAACCTCAGCCTCCTTTGGGCCTATTGCTGGGGAAAAACAGTCAGGGCCAAATGTCATTCCCATTAACCGTGGCCATGCAGAGCCTGATCTGCTAGAAGACTGGGAAACAAACAGGGTGAGGTTGCAAACAGAGTACTGTCTATGGCCCCCTACCTTTCCTCCTCTCAGTAACTCTACACATTGACATTGAGAAATGCTGCCCGTGAACTGCCCTGACTATTACAATCGGGCAGGAGGTCTTAGATCTTCAATCCCACCCCACCAGGTTCAGGAATAGTTATTACCCTACATCTTTCAGGCTCCTGAATCAGCCTGGATAACTTCATTCACAGCTACTTTGAACTTATTCACAACTTACAGACTCACTTTCAAGGACTCTACATCTCATGTTCTCAGTGTTATTTTTAAAAATTAATTTGCACAATTGGTTGATTATTTGTCAGTCGTTGCTTATGTATAGTTTTTTTGTAAATTCTGTTGTATTTCTTTATTTTTCTGTAAATGCATGGAAGAAAATGAATCTCAGTTTATACACATATTTTCATATTCTACGTACTTTGATCATAAATTTCACTTTGACTTTTATTTTGATGTTCATGGGACGAGCACTGAAGGAGCTTACCTTCTGCTCAAATCTGAACTGCGAGCTGTAAGACAGGACCGAGATACAGGGTGAAAGCCCCCTCTCTCAGCTGCCTTTGGTGAGAAGTCTGAATAGATTTGGAAGAAACCCAAAGCAGTGCTTCAACGCAACTGAAGTGCCACATCTGTGTTGAATTACAGCCAAGCTGACTTAAGGCTTTCACAGAAAAATGGGTGGAATCATGGAACTTGTGTTGCGAAACAGGGGCTAGATCCCAGAGCCTTGGATCATGAAACAGACCTTTACTGAGGCACATAATTCCATGAGCAACTCAATAAACAATCTTAGAGGCACCCACCTAGTGTAGAGAATGAGTTTTTAAATCAGATTTGTATATTTTCTAGGTGGGATTAGGGCTGTGTTGAAGCTCATCCAGAGTCATACAGCATTAAAATGGCCCTTCAGTCCAACTCGCCCTTGGCTACATGAGTTAGTCCTATTTGCCTGCATTCCTCTAAACCTTTTCTATTCATATACTTATTGAAATTTCTTTTACCTGTTCCTCACACATCTTCTGGTACCTCGCATCACACACCCACCACTCTTTTTCCTCTCACATTAAACCAACGCTTCTAGTTTTAGACTCCTTTACCCTAGGGAAAAGACTATGATCATCTGTTCACTTATGCCTTCATGATTTTATAGATCTCTAAGTTCATCCCTTCACATTATATGCTCCAGGGAAAGCCTAGCCCATCCAATCTCTCCTGATAACTCAATCCAAGTAATGTCCTGTGAATATTTTCTAAACCCTTTCAGTTTAATGACATCCGTCCTATAGCTGTCAACCAGAAATGCACACAATACTCCAAAGTGTGCTCTCATCAACAACTTATTGTATATTCTAATATGACTTCCCTATTCTTGAACTTAGTGTCCTGACCAATGAAGGCAAGTTAGCCAAACTCTTCCTTCACCACCTATTTTCTCTACACATCTATACCTGAGTATCTCTGTTCTACAATGCTCTCCGAGCCCTGCCCTTTACTATGCAGTTTCTGCCCTGGTTGAACTTTCCAAAATACAACACTTGCACTTGCCCAAGTTGAATTCCACCCATTATTCCTTGGCCTACTTTCCCACTAATCACAAACCCGACTGTCCAGGTAGGCCCATTGTCTCTGCCTGCTCCTGCCCTCTTAACTTGTGTCCCGATACCTCGACTCCATTCTAGCCCCCCCCCCCACTTAGTTCAGTCCCTTCCCACCTACATCTGCGACACCACTCATGCTCTTGATCTCCTCACTAACCTTCAAATCCCTGGCTGCCTCATTTTCACTATGGACATCCAGTCCCTATTCACTTCTATCCCACATCAAGGAAGTTTCTGCTCCTTTTGTAACAAAAGATCCAACCAGTTCCCCTCCACCATCATTTTCCTCTGTCTGGCATCATCCTCAGCAATTTTTTCTTTGGTTCCTCCCACTTTCTCCAGACTTGAGGGGTAGCCATGGCCCCAGCTATGCTGCCTTTTCGTTGGCTATGTAGAACAGTTCATGCTCCAAACCCTAATGCTGGCCAACTCTTCTGCTACAATGAGTGCATTGGTGCTGCGTCATGGACCCATCTGAGCTTGTCAATTTCATCTCCTTTGTCTCCAACTTCCACACTGCCCTTAAATTCAATTCTCACACCTCCCTCTCCTTTCTCGATTTCTCTGTCTCCATCTCCGAAGACAAACCGTTGACTGACATTTTCTGCACACCTACAGATTCCCATAGTTCTCTTGACTATACCTCTTTCCACCTGTCTCCTGTAAAAATGCTATTTTCTTTTCTCAATTCCTTCATCTCCACCGCATCTGTTGCCAGGATGCAGCTTTCCTTTCCGAGACAAGTAGATAGGGTAGTTAAGAAAGCTTATGGGGTGTTAGCTTTCATAAGTCGAGGGATAGAGTTTAAGAAATGCAATGTAATGATGCAGCTCTATAAAACTCTAGTTAGGCCACACTTGGAATACTGTGTCCAGTTCTGGTTGCCTCAGTATAGGAAGGATATGGAAGCATTGGAAAGGGTACAGAGGAGATTTACCAGGATGCTGCCTGGTTTAGAGAGTATGGATTATGATCAGAGATTAAGGGAGCTAGGGCTTTACTTTTTGGAGAGGAGGATGAGAGGAGACATGATAGAGGTGTACAAGATATTAAGAGGAATAGACAGAGTGGACAGCCAGCGCCTCTTCCCCAGGGCACCACTGCTCAGTACAAGAGGACATGGCTTTAAGGTAAGGGGAGGGAAGTTCAAGGGGGATATTACAGGAAGGTTTTTCAGTCAGAGAGTGGTTGGTACATGGAATGCACTGCCTGAGTCAGTGGTGGAGGCAGATACACTAGTGAAGTTTAAGAGACTACTAGACAGGTATATGGAGGAATTTAAGGTGGGGGGGGGGTATATGGGAGGCAGGGTTTGAGGGTCGGCACAACATTATGGGTCGAAGGGCCTGTAATGTGCTGTACTATTCTATGTTCTATGACATCACAGATGTCTGCCTCCTCAAAAGAGCGGGGTTTCTCTTCATGCAACATTGACGTTGCTCTCACCTCATCTTCTCACCTTAACAGTGATAGAGTTCCTCACCCTTACCTACTACCCCATGAGCCTCTGCAAGTAGCCAAAGTGCTACACCTGCCCATTCACCTCCTCCCTCATTGCCATTCAGAGCCCCAAACAATCCTTCCAGGTGTAACATTTCAACTGTGAATCTGCTGGGCTTGTCTATAGTGTCTGATGCTCCTGATGCAGCCTGCTTTACATTGGCATAAATTGGGGGACTGTTTTGTCAAGCACTTCTACTCCCTCCACCAAAAACAGAACTTCCCAATGACCAAACATTTTAATTCTATTCTAATTCTCACTCCAACATCCTTCTGTGCCACGATGAGGCTACCCGCAGGGTGGAGGAGCAACACCTTATATCCCGTCTGGGTATCATATGAATATTGATTTCTCTTTCCAGTAAAAAAAATTCCCTCCCCTCTGGCCTCTTAACTCTCACCTGGCTATCACTTATCTCTCAATTTCTGCTCCTTCCCTTTCTTATACTGTCTACTCTCCTCTCCTATCAGATTCCTTCCTCTCCACCTGGCTTCATCTGCACCTTCTAGCTATCCTTCTGCCGCCCCCCCCCCCCCCCCCCCACTTTTTTATTCTGGTGTCCTCTCCCATCCTTTTGGTTCTGAAGAAGGGACTCGGAGTGAAATGTTGACTCTTTATTCATTTCCATAGATGTTGGCCTGCTGAGTTCCTCCAGCATTTTGTGTGTGTTGCTTTGGATTTTCAGCTTCTGCAGAATCTCTTGCATATATCATTGTGATATCATTCTGGGGGAACGTTGTCTCATTTTTTAAACTGCATTGCATTTGTGGTTTCTAAATGACAATAAACTGAATCTGAATATAATCTATATCCAGTTGTAACTTCAGACAACCTTCTTCACTATCCACTACACCATCAACTTTGGTGTCATCTGCAACCTTACTAATCATGCCAATTACATTCTAATCCAACTTGTCAGTTTATACGACGAACAACTCAGTAGCAATCCCTAAAGCATACTGCTGGACCCTGACTCCCAATCTGCCACCCTCTGTCTCCTTCCACAAAGTTTCATATCCAGCTGGCTAGCTTACCCTGGATCCCTGGTGATCTGGCCTTTCAGACCAGTCTGCCAAGAGGGAATCTTGTGAACAGCCTGTCCACGCAGACAATGTTTACTGCCCTGCCCTGTCAATCCACTTGGTCACCGCTTCAAAAAACGCAATCAAATTCGTTAGACACAAATTCATGCAGAAAACCATGCTGACCATCCCTAAACAGTCCTTGCCTTTCCACATGCAGGTAAATTTTATCTCTCAGAATCATGTCCCATAATGATTCCACTCCTGACATTGAGCTGTAGCTCTCTGCCACTGCTCATCTGCAACTCACATGACAACCTTCATGGCAGAGCTGAATGCCTGAGTAGGGTGGCAGAGTCAGACATTCTCACTGTCCTTTAGTATCCAGGTGAGCACTTGAGTTGCCACACAGAAGGCTAACAACCAAATGCTGATCAATGTTGTTACTGTCGATGGGTTCTTCTTGACTCCACGTACATGGTGAGCTGTCTGTGAATGCATGTCTGCTCTAGAAGAATCCATGTGATGACATGTTTGGGGATATGTAGAAAGGTGAACTGGGGCTTTGCAACTACTTTCCTCAAATTTGTCACGCTACAGAAATCACTGAGCTGTTGAACACCTTCGATCCATCCCCCACAAGAGGCAAGATTTGCCGGTGGCCAACTATTTTAATTCTACTTCCTGTTCTTTTACATTGGTTCATACCCTCCTCTACGGACGTGGTGAGGCCACTCTCAGGTTGGAGGAGCAACATCTGGGTAATCTCCAAACTGATGGCATGAACATTGATCTCTTTAACTTCCAGTAATTTCTCCCCCTCCACCTTCTCTTTTTTCCATTTCCTAGTTTGGCTCCGTTCTCAGCTGCCCATCACCTCTCTCTGGTTCCCCTCTACTTGTTTCCCTATGGTCCACATTCTCCTATCAGATTCCTTTCTTCAGACATTATCTCTTCCACCTACCCCTCCTAGATTCTTACTTCATACACTCTCACTCACACACCCACCTTCCCCTCACCTGGTCTTACCTACCTCCTGCCAGCTTGTCCTCTTTCTCCCTCCCACCTCCTTCATATTTCGGCATACACCCACTTCCTTTTTAGTTCTAATGAAGGGTCTCAGCCTGAAACGTTGACTGTTTACTCTTCTCCTGTCTCTTGGTATTTCCTCCAGCAATTTGAGTGTGTTCCACCGAGCTGTGTGTGTTTTGACCATTACTCTAGAGATAAACCAGCCTTAGGAATGGGAGACACTTTAAGGCCCAATGCCAGGACAACAGAGCACCAGGATGGGCTTGCAGAAGACCCCTCCCCCACCAACCTCCTCTCATGGTTACTCAAGACAGGGACAGAAACTCCACAAAACAACTTAAAATTGCAGGAGCATATGACTAGGCACATCAAAAGACCATAACTACATGCCGTCCCTAGACAAAGGAGGACTTCCATTTTACTGAAGTATATTTTATCCACAAGTCAGAAAATAATCACCTGAGAAAAAAAATCACTCTCTATGCTTACTGTACTTCCACAGTATTGTAATGAAAAACATCAAAATCACATAAGAAAGAACAATTACTAAAAGTGGAGAGAGGGGGAGAAAACTAGTTTGCTAATGCACCTCATTATTTTCTAATTTATTTGTGGTCTGGCAGTTATACATGCATATGGCTGAATGACAATAAATTGGACTTGACTAATCATAGGAATGAACAAATGTACATAAATCAGACTTTTAAATTTAATAACTTGTGGGAGCTCAATTTATGTAGGGAAGTCCATAAGCTGGGTGTGCATAACAAGGGAATGGCCTGTAATCCTTCACGCTAAGATTTGGAGAGACCAAATGATCTCTAATCTTGGGCATTGCTCTTGCTCCCTTTCAATAGAGGGGCAAAAAGTTTTAGCTCGTCTATTTCCAGACCATTTCGAAAGTCAAATAATGTGAATTCCACTTTGCCTTGGTGAGATATCTGGGAACAGACTCTGGGCAACTTCGGCCACTCTCCATCACAAGTGACTGCAGCCAAGTTTCTTGTGAGGCATAATTTGGACCAACACCCACCTTTCTGTGTGATATTGCTCCTTTTCCTGTCCCACCTATTGGGACAATCTGAGCTTTACTGCAGTTCTGCATGTAAGAGTCTTCAATCAGATCTTCCATCCCACACATTCCTCTCTATCTTGTTCACCATTTGTCAGAGGAGAAAAAGTACTTTCAAAAAGAATAGTGTAACCAGAAAACAACCTTGCCCTGATCTTTCCTTTAGAGATCAGATACAGCATAAAGTCAAACTTTCAACTTTCTGTTAAAAGAGAGCGAGAGCAATGTCTGAGATTAGAGATCATTTGGTCTCACCAAATTACACATAACTTTTTCTTCACTGGAGGAAATACCAAGAGACATTACTGTTGCTATCCAAGCAGCTGTGTGATTTGAAAACAAGCTTTTATTCTGGTCTCAACAAGCTCCTCCATTGCTACATCAACATGAAATTCCACTAAATGCAACAGCAGGGAGGTCAAGTTCTCATCCTTCTTTGACTGCAACAATGAAAAACTAATATCATCAGAGAGTCCGTCTCCTTAAATATGAGCTGTTTAAGCGTTAGTCGGTTCCTTAAGGTTGCTACAGATGGGGGTGGTAGTGGAATGAGCTCCCACTATCTATTAAATGCTCCCAATGATGTGTGTCTTAAATAGCCTCTGACAACCAAGTCTAGCTCCTGGCTTTCACTTGTGGCTTAGCTACTAAACCTAGCGGAACCACTTCTACAGACAGAAGGGGCAAAGACCAGTTACAAGCACCTTAAAACCAATTGCTTCGGGCAGACAGGGCTCGTCAGCCATGGCTGGAAGCTCATTAAGGAGAAGGAGAACTCTGACCTCAAACCTCCATTGCCATGCATTTATACCCACACGGAGTAAACCCCAAAGAAAAGTCTGGAGTAGTCCTGCACTGAGTGCAACCTTGAGTGGTAATCCTGCAATGCCACTGGTGCCAAACTGCATTGGTCTCTGCCGTTTGAATTCATCAGCTTTGTGAAGAGAAATCTATGGTCGACCCCGACCAGCGGAAGGCCTCTCAAACATTGGTGTGAAAGTAAAGATGGGTTGAGGACCTTCCCTGTGTAACACCCAGGTTTAGGAACAGCTATTTCCTTTCAACTATTCAGTTCTTCAACCAACTTTGTTGTTGTTGTTGCTGAGTGCCATTGAGATCTCGTTGATTCATGGCGACCCTATGGATAGTGTAGTTGTCCACAGGGTTTTTGTGGCAAGATACAGAAGTAGATTGTCAGGCCTTTCTTCCATGCAGATATTGCTGCTGCCCAGGTTGGGAGCCAGCCGGTGCTTAACTGAATTGTGCACCCCTAAACTCCAGAGTTTAACAACGCTATGACCACTTTGGTCACTGCACTAAAATGGACTTTGTTAATACAGTCGGCCCTCTGTATCCGTGGGCTCAACCAACCGCAGATCGAAAATATTCAAAAAAAAATTCCAGAAAGTTCCAAAAAGCAAAACTTGAATTTGCCACGCGCCAAATACTATGCTGAATCCACGCGAATGAAATGATGTGTAGGCATACCCTGCTGTAGCCTCCTGCCATTTCACAGATCCTCACTCTCTCTCCAGCATTTGTTGCTTGAGCATTGTTCATTCTCGTTCATTTGCTACTTGTGTTGTGAGCGAGAGGAAGGAGTTTAAGGCTAGTAAGGGATGGCTGGCTGGCTATGTAAAGCGCTACAGCCTCAAGAACTTAAGGATCACGGGAGAATCGGCATTGGCTGATGCCGAGGCAGCATCAGCGTTCCCAGAAGAGCTACGATGGTTGTGTCTGTACTAAACGTGTACAGACTTTTTCTTGTCATTATTCCCTAAACAATACAGTATAACTATTTACATAGCATTTACATTGTATTAGGTATTATAAGTAATCTAGAGAAGATTTAAAGTATAAGGGAGGATGTGCATAGGTTATATGCAAATACTATGCCATTTTGGTATCCACAAGGGGTCCTGGAACTAATCCCCAGTGGATACCGAGGGACAACTATATTTTGTTCTAAATGTGTTGTAAACATTAGGTTTGATTAGTTAGTGCCAGTTAGCTTAGTCAGTTAGAGTGTGGTGCTAAAAACGCCAAGATCATGGGTTCAATTTCTTTACAGGCCACTGAAAAATGTTCTGTGAGGGACATTCCAGCAGCAACAGAACATTAGCCCTTTCCTAATCCAGTGGAGAAGTTCACTCCCCTGTGACAAAACTGCCTGAGGAGTTTCAGCTCAGATAGTAATTATTTGGGTGGCAGCGTGCCATGGCAGTTAGTGTAATCCTTTACAGTACCAGTGATCCCAGTTCAATTCTGAGTTCATGTGCCTGTGATGCTATTGCAAGTAAGTTTTTCATTGCAAACATATATATACATATATGAGAATAAACTCATCTGTTACTTTGGCGTCCAAGTCCATTATTGGAGGAGAAAGAATGTGGAGGGTGGTGGCAATGAAGGGGACAGGGAATTGGAAGTGTAGTGCAAGAGGCTGCTGATAGGAGCGGACACAGCCCAGATCAATGCAGGCACAGCATCCACAGGAGGCACTGCCTCAAGAAGGCAGCATCTGCTGTTAAGGATTCTCACCATCCAATCATGTCCTCTTGCTGCCACCATTAGGCAGGAAGTACAGAAGCCTAAAGACGCACACTCCCAAGCTCAGTAACAGCTACTTCCCTACGATCAACAGGTTCTTGAACTGACCTACAGAAACCTAATCCTACTTCAACAATGGAACACTACAGATCATGTTTTCCGCTTCATTAAACTTGTTTGATTGTTTTGTTATGCTCAAATGTCTTGTTTTAATCTTCTTTCCCCCCTCTCCAGCATAATTTATGCTGTGTGTTGCCCACACTTGATGCCTGTGATACTGCTGAAGCAGGGTTTTCATTGTACCTGTACCTCACTGTACTTGCGCACGTGACAATAAACTTTAACTGGAGATGACCATAACTGGGTTTCTAAGATAAATCTTAGCTCAAAACATTGACTGTTTATTCCTCTCCATAGATGGCTGCTTGACCTGCTGAGTTCTTCCAGCACTCCGTGCGTGTTGCTTTAAGATAAGTTTTGAGTGCAAGTATGAAGTTGAACAATCCGTGCTGTGAAAGCTCATGGCCACAGGATGATCTGGGGTAAGGGAAGAGCTTGCTCAGGGAAAGCCCAACACAGTTGTTGCCTTTTCCCATACATCCTTCAATTTAAAAATGTTCACTCTCATCCCTCCATATCTATCTCTAATATCCCTGTGAAACCCATCAGCCAGCAACCCCAACAGCACTGCACACTGCCAACAGTGTTGACCAGTATGTTGACCAGCCCCAAATCAAGCTGCTTCACCACAGAAAGACAAGTTTTCAGTTGACTTGGCTCCAAAGCTCCACAATTCCCTCTCTGGACCTTTTTTGTTTCTTGCACTCCTTCTCGAAGGTAGTCCTGAGATACTCCACTGGCCAAAGCTGTTTTAAATGCACCAATATGTCCTTATGGGGCTCCGGGTCAAACATTCATCTAATGAAGCTTATGTCACCGTGGGATGCTTCACTATATTACAAATGGACACAGTTATTCCTGTGTTACTCAACATCTGTCACAACCTCCCTCTAACACCTACCACCACCGTTGCCAGTCAGCGCTGTGCAGAAGTAAGGATGTACTAGAATGGGATGGGAAGCAAGCAGATGATGAGTTTGGAGAGAGATGAAAACAGTTCCCCTCCACATGACGTACCTGATTGTGTTTCCACTGCCACAAGATGTCATATGGCAACTGGAAGTCTATCCTCTTCTGCCTCAAGTACTTGCCTGGGGGGGAAAAAAAGGTTGACATTTAGGATAACTGCAGTAACCAAGGCAAATACATCAGCATCTGCCACAATATTTACCTGTGTGCGTGTCAGACACTTAGTCACTCACTCACTGTGTGTCAGCTTTTACACTCCACACAATGACAGCTTCCCTCTTGCCATTCTGGCTTATTGCACATCCCCAAAAACAAATAGATAGATAGATAGATAGATAGATAGATACTTTATTCATCCCCATGGGGAAATTCAACTTTTTTTTTCCAATGTCCCATACACTTGCTGTAGCAAAACTAATTACAAACAATACTTAACTCAGTAAAAAAAAATATGACACCACATGTTAGAAGGTCAGAATGGGTTAAAAAAGTAGCTTCTTCTGTATTAGTCACCTCAAACCATGATTTGCCAAGTGTGGCCACAGCCCACCTGAGTGAACATTTAGCGCTTAGGACTTTGTAATCTTGTGGTCAGAGGGGTGTGATTACACCCAAGTTTAGCAGGAAACCAGGGAGCCAAGGTGCCATAGTAGCATAGCAGTTATTGAAACACTTTTATCGTTTGGGGTGTCAGGGTTTGGAGTTCAATTCCCATGTCCTTTGTAAGAAAGACTGTATGTTCTTCCTGTGAGCATGTGGGTTTACTCTGGGTACTCCAGTTTCCTCTTACAGTCCAAAGTCACCCAGTTAAGAGGTTAATTGGTCATTGTAAATTGTTCCATGATTAAGTTGGTGTTAAATTGGTGGGTTGCTGGGTGGTGAGGATTGGGCTAGAAGGATCTGCTCCTTGCTGTATCTCTAAATAAATAAATAAACAGCCCTAATTGAGACTTTGTGCTGCCTTTGATTCCGCAACCACCCCCCACCCCCCCCAGAACTGTCCAAGATCACAGGTGATATGTGTGGAGCTAGAACATTACGAGACTGGTGACCTTAAAGGTATCAACAACCACAAAAGGAAGCTGCAGGGGTGGGTACAATTACAATGTCTAGAAGGCACCTGAACAGTTTCATGTATAGGGAAGGTTTGAAGGGACGTGGGACAAACACAATCAAATGGACAAGCTCAGATGGATATCTTGGTCAGCATGGATGAGTTGGGCTGAAGGGACTGTTTCTGTGCTCTATGACCATCTCCTTTCAGCTCTTGATTTATATCATTCCATCAGCCCAGAGACTGAATTAAGCGGCAGTATCCATACCATTCTTCTGCCGAACAGTGTCTAAGGTGTCACCACCAGGGTCGGGGTAAGGGGTGGGGGTGGAAATGAGACCTTGACTTATGTGTGTGACTTAAAGCTTCAGTGTCAGCTGCTGTGCTGCATGCAGTGTGTCATCTTCTGATGCTCTGGCGCAGAGAGGCATCTGTTTGCTCCATTGCAAGAATGAGTGGCAGTTCAAGCTCAAAACATGCTGCTCTAACAAAAATGTACAGTCTATACCTCCACTGTATTCTCCATACCTCCTTGACAATACCTCGATGAGCTTGGTGTTATTACACACACAAATTTTGGAAGGCATAACTCTCACATTGAAATCTGGCGTCAGCCTCCTTACACTGGAATGTATTAAGCTCATATCTCAAGTTTGAGGCCATGTTTTTAGCTTTTACTTATTTAGAGATAAGTATGGTAACAGGCTTTTCTGGCCCAATGAACCCATGCCACCCAATTACACTCGTGTCCAATTAATTTAATAACCTGTCCTGGAAATGTGGGAGGAAACCAATTAGCTGGAGGCAACCCATGCGGTTTCAGGCATAATGTACAAGCTCTTTACAGATAGACAGAACTGAACCCTGGCACTGTAACAGTGCTAAGCTAACCACTACACTACTATGCTTCTCAAGTGCAGCAGTGTTCTCATGCAGTGCCACATTGATGCATGCACCACCCTTTCAAGATGTGCAAGCATACAACAGGCCACTCAGGACTGCTCCACCTTTTAATAACACCACTTTGGTGGATCTGAAGAACATTAATGTCTTTTGCAGATGTTTTGGGAGCATCTCCAGAGCCTGGGACAACAATACTATGATATTAAACACATAGATGATAAATTAAACCACAGTAGCAGGCCCTAATTAGCTTAGAATTAAATGCCCAACTAAAATAATTCCATCTGCCTATACAATGTCGACATTCTTCTGGTTCCTTCACATTCATGTGCCTATTTAGTAACAGTACAATCACTTGAGCTGAGTACGATGCCCTCCTACTGGTGGGTCTTCAGGTGGCTTTAGAGGCCAATCTTGGATTTACGGAAATGGAGAATGCCAGTGCGTGACTTTGTTTAATGTGGAGAGGCTGATGCAAACACAGCCACCATGTGATCCTTGACAGATTGGGGCCAGTGTCAGTAGTATGGAATGTAAGACAACTGAGGACCCTTCAATGCTGCAGCCTTGGTCCACCTTCACACCATTGCGATGTGTCATCATCTTCCAGCAGGTCCACCGTCGAGGGCTTGGTTGGATCATTCATTACCTGGAACTTCCCCTTGACCTTACCACCAGGGGTGACTCTACCAGGAGCTAAGTGCCAGATGACTACACTCCAGACGGCGTTATTTCACTGACACATGCCGATGATAATAAACCTGATTCTGATTCTCTCGAGATCTCGGGAACTCACAAGCTTCTCCACAATGACAAGATGACAAACCTCAGAGAAGTACTGACTAAGAGCCTCTTGAAAGTCACTAACATATTTGCCCCCACCACCAGCCCTGGCAATGCATTCCAGTCATCCACCATTCTGTGTAAAAACCATGCCTGAGTATCCGCATAAAATGCCTGTTCTCTGGTATTACAGGCATTTCAACTCTGGGAAAAAGATCCTGGCTGCCTACTCTACCTATGCTTCTCATAATCTTACAAACCTCTACCAGATCTCCCCTCAGCCTCCAATACTCCAGAGAAAACCACCTAACATTGTCCAATTTCTCCTTATAGTACATGCCCTCTAAGCCAAATAGCATCTTGGTAAACCTCTTCTGTACCCTCTCACCTTCACTCAGAACTGCCTTGGTGAGGCCTGCACATCCTTCCTGTAATGGGACTTGTTAACTGCTGTGCATGAGTTCTCCAATTGGCTGATGCATTTTCCTGCCTCACCAAGGCAATTCTGAGTGAAGGTGAAAAGGACTTTGTTAGTATAAGTCTTCTTTCACAGCATCTCTAGTCTAGCCAGTCCTGCTTGTACCACCTCACTCAAGCTGATATATACTGTGAATTCCACTAATGTAGTTCCAGATTTTCACTAGGTCTTTACTATTTAAAGCAAAAAAAAAGACATTTCAGGTTAAAACCCTGCATTGGTACAGAGAGTGGAGAAGGAGACAATGACGTACCCCCACAAGTGCTACCTGACTTGCTGAGCTCCTCCAGCAGTTTGCTTTCTGCTCCAGATTCCACCATCTGTAGCATCTGGTCTCCCCATTGCTTGGTGCTCTGATGCAGTGTCTTGCCCGGAGCTGCCGACTTACATCTTGTGTTCACAGATGATGACTGACCCACTGAGTTTGTCCAGCATTCTGTTTATTATTTTTCACTGCAGTGTTTTGATGTTTTCTATTGTCCTTCTGCTAGCCACACTTCACATTCAGTACTATTGCCGTCTCCATTCCTTTGGTTTCAGAGATAATTCACAACTGCAAAACTTGGAAGATGTCCACACTTGCACCCACAGTGATATTCTTAACACCAGGGCAATACACACAAAATGCTGGAGAAACTCAGCATCTGCAGAATCTCGTGTTTATAATATTCTTAACACCTTCATTTACTTTGACGAACACAAACCAAAAATATATCAAAGAGAGCTTGAGAAAGCAGTTAATCTTTGGAGGTTCTGTGAATCCACTGATGAGTCACATTTTATACTGTGGGGAATTACAACTTAAGCTTTCCATCGTGCCACTGCTGAACGAACACAAACACATGCAATTGCTCTTCGCAAAACAAAAAAGAAAACATGCTGGAAATACTCATCAGGTCTGGCCACATCTGTATGAAGGCCATAAGATAGTGGATCAGAACTAGGCCATTGGGCCCATCGAGGCTGCTCTATCAATCGATCATGGCTGATTTGTTTTCCCTTATCAAAAAGGGAATATTTATTTATAATCAAGAACCTATCAACCTCCACATTAAATATATCCAGTGAATTGGCCTCCACAGCCGTCTGTGGCAATGAATTCCACAGGTTCACCACACTCTAGCTAAAGGAATTCCTCATCTCATTTATAAAATGACATCCTTGTTTTCTGAGGCCGTGTCCTCTGGTCCTAGACTCTCCCACTATAGAAAACTTACTCTTGACATCTACTTTGATAAAGTAAGCCAAAGACAGCATGGTTTCCTTAAGAGGAAACCTTGCCTGACAAATCTGTTAGAATTCTTTGAGAAAATACCAGGCATAGAAATACCAGACAAGGAGAGTTGGCGAATGCTATTTACTTGAATTTTCAGGCGGCCTTTGACAAGGTGCCACACATGAAACTACTTAGCAAGATAAGAGCCCATATAAGGGGGGAATCTCATTGAAATATATTGAATATTGAAAGGCTGAGACAGAGTGGATGTAGAGAGGATGTTTATTTACAAAGTTCAAAATAAACTTAATATCAAAGTACATACATATCACCAAATACAGCCCTGAGATTCATTCTCTTATGGGTGTACTCACTAAATCCAATAACTATAATAGAATCAATGAAGGACCACATCAACAGGGCATCCAACCAGTGTGCAAAAGACTGTACAAATTATAAAAAAGAAATAATAATAATAAATAAATAAGCAATAAATACCAACATGAGATGAAAGGTCCTTGAAAGTGAGTCCATAGGTTGTGGGAATATTTCAGTGATAGGGTAAGTGAAAGCGAGAGAACTTATCCGCTTTGGTTCAAGAGCCTAACGGTTGAGGGGTAATAACTGTTCCTGAACTTGGTGGTGTGAGTCCTGAAGCTCCTATACTTTCTTCCTAATGGCAGCAGTGAGAAGAGAGCATGGCCTAGGTGGTGGGGTTCCCTAATGATGGATGCTACTTTCCTGTGACAGCGCTCCGTGTAGATGTGCTCGGTGGTGGGAAGTGCTTTACCCGTGATGGACTGGGCCACATCCACGACCTTCTGAAGGATTTTCTGTTCAAGGGCATTGTGTTTCCCCATCAGGCTGTGATGCAGCCAGTCAATATACTCTTAAGCACTCATCTATAGAAGTTCGTCAAAGTTTTCGATGTCACGCCATATCTTCACAAACTCCTAAGGAAATTGAGGCGCTGCTGTGCTTTCTTCATAATTGCACTTACGTGCTGGGCCCAGAACAGGTCCTCTAAAATGATATCAATGAGGAATTTAAAATTGCTGACTCTCTCCGAATGATCCCCCAATGAGCACTGGCTCACGGACCTGTGTTTTTCTCCTCTTGGAATAAATAATCAGCTCCTTAGTCTTGCTGACATTGAGTAAGAGATTGTTGTTGTGGCATCATTCAGCCAGATTTCCAAACTCCCCTCCATATGCTGATTTGTCACCACCTTTAATTCGGCCTACAACAGTGGTGTTGTCAGTATACTTGAATGTAGCATTGGAGCTGTGCTTAGCCACATAGTTATAAGTATAAAGCGAGCAGAGCAGAGGACTAAGCACACAGCCTTTGTTGCATCTGTACTGATGGAGATTGTGAAGGAGATATGATTGCCAACTGAACTGACTGGGGTCAGCAAGTGAAGAAATCAAGGATCCAATTGCACAAAGAGATACTGAGGCCAAAGTCTTGGAACTTATTGATTAGTTTTGAGGGGATGATAGTATTGAATGTCAAACTGTAGTTAATAAAGAACATCCTGATGTTTAGCTATTCCATGGTTGAGTGAAGAGATGAGACATCTGCTGATGACCTGTTGTGCTGCTAGGCAAACTGGAGCAGAATCAAGTCGCTTAGAAACACAGAGATATCAGGGGTAAGTTTTTTTTATGCAGAATGGGCTGCTGGTGACAGTGGTAGAGGTGGGTATGATAGGGTCTTTTAAGAGACTTCTGGACAGGTATATGGAGCTCAGAAAAATAAGAGGCTATGGGTAACCCTAGGTAATTTCTCAGGTAAGGACATGTTCGGCATAGCTTTGTGGGCCGAAGGGCCTGTATTACGCTGTAGGTTTTCTATGTTTCTCCATGTTTTGATGGTCAAAGTGAGCACAGAAGGCATTGAGCTCATCTGGAGTCTGGAGCATTGAGCCTTGTCACTTGATTTAACTTTATAAGAGGTGATATTATTCTAGCCCTGCCACAACTGTCAAGCATCCTTCACTGATTTGGGCTTAGTCAGGAATTGCCACTTTGCCCGTGAGATGGCTCTCCGGAGATTGTACCTGGACCTCCTGTAACTTTCTTGGTTGCCAGACTTGAATGCCTCTGATCTGGCCCTCAGCAGATTGCAGATCTCATGATCCATCCAGGGCTTCTAGCTGGGGAAGACTCTGAATTTTTTTGTGAGGACACACTCATCTACAACTATTTTTTAAAAATCCGTGACAACCATGGTGTATTCATTCAGGTCCACAGATGAGTCTTCAAACACTATAGTGGGTGAATCTAGGATCAGAGGGCACAGCCTTAGAATAGAGGGATGTCCATTTAAAACAGAGGTGAGAAGGAATTTCTTTAGCCAGAAGGTGGTAAATCTGTGAGATTCATTGCTATGGACAGCTGAGGAGGCCAAGTCATGAGTATATTTAAAGCAGAGGTTGATAAGTTCTTGTTTAGTCAGAGTGCTAAAGTATGGGGAGAAGGCAAGAGAATGGAGTTAAGAGGGATAATCAGTCATGATGATCCAAGTGGTCTAATAAGCCGAGTGGCCTAACTCTGCTCCTATGTCTTATGATCTCTATGCAGGCTTTCAATATTTGATAGGTTTCAATGAGATCCCTCTCCTCCTTCTTCTAAACTCCAGTGAATACAGGCCCAGAACCATCAAATGCTCCTCATACATTAACCTTTATATTCCATTTTCGTAATTGGGATCAAAACTGCTCATAACGTGGTCCAACCAATGCCTTACAAGACCTCAGCATTACATCCTTGCTCTTATATTGTAATCCTCTGGAAATGAATGCTAACAAAAGAGGTAGATCTCCAACCTGAAAATGTAGACTATCCCACTCTCCACAGACTCAGACGACCTGTTGAGTATTCCCAACATCTTCTGTGTTTGCTTTAGATTTCCAGCATCCACAGTTTTCTTTACGAGTTTCATGACCATTTGTGATTAGGATAGAAACATCTGAGAACCTTGCATTTATTGTGAGAGAGGTTTTGAGATTCCCATACTCATTTCTGGCCAACAAACTGTAATTACACCAATCTTTAAAATATAAATTTTCATTGTGCAAATGAGTGACCAAGCAAGACTGTATCATGGTGTCTTGAGTAAAACACACACAAAATGCTGGAGGAGGTCAGGCAATATCCATGGAGAAGAATAAATAATCGACTTTTTGGACCAAGACCCTTCATCAGGCTCCTGAATTTCTCCAACAGTGTGTCACTCTGTAGAATATCGTGTGTTTATTATGGACTACATGCTGAAGTACCAGAGCAGATCAGCCTCACAACACTCCCAATCAACACTGCAAGTACTCTGGCTCAGATGAAACAGCTGGAAATCAAGCACATGACTCTCACAGTTAAGTTGGAGGAAAATGCTTTAAGCTCAATCCTCCAGCCTGGTCCCTTGCCTTTCCACAGCCCAGATGTCAGAAAGACTCCTCTGTAAACTCCAGAAGGACATCCCTCTAGAACAGAGATGAGGAGGAATTTCTTCAACTGGAGAATCTGTGGAATTTATTACCAACAATGGCTGCAGAGGCCATGTCTTGGGTATATTTAAAGTGGAAGTTGACAGCTTAATTAGTAAGCATGTCAAAGATTACGGGGAGAAGGCAAGAGAATGGGGTTAAGGAGGATAATAAATCTGCTTAAATGATTGAATGGTGGAACAGTCTCAATGTGCCAAATGGTCTAATTCTGCTCCATCAAATCTTACGGGCTTATAAACCAATGCCCTGAGTTTCATGGTCTACAGTTCAGAATCAGGTTTATTATCACCGGCATGTGTTGTGAAATTTGTTAACTTAGCAGCAGTAGTTCAATGCAATACATAATATAGAAGAAAATAATAATAATAAATAAGTAAATCAATTACAGTTTGTGTATATTGAATAGATTAAAAATCGTACAAAAAACAGAATATCTATTAAAAAAGTGAGGTAGTGTTCACAGGTTCAATGTCCATTTAGGAATCAGACAGCAGAGAGAAAGCAGCTGTTCCTGAATCGCTGAGGGTGTGCCGCCTACCTGATGGTAACAGTGAGAAAAGGGCATGGAAGTCCTTAATAATGGACGCTGCCTTTCTGAGGCACTGCTCCCTGAAGATGTCCTGGGTACTTAGTAGGGTAGTACCCAAGAAGGACCCAACTAAATTTACAACCCTTTGCAGCTTCTTTTGGTCCTGTGCAGTAGCCACCCCCATATCGGACAGTGATGCAGCTTGTCAGAATGCTCTCCACAGTACATCTATAGATTCACTCCAGCATTCTGAAGCCTCCACAATGGTAATATCTAATTGTTGTGTAACAAATCCTAGTCTGTTCCCTTCTACCATTCAATAGATGAGGTACTTTATTCTGCACACTGTTGCTTTTTCCCTTGTACTACCTCAATGCACTGATGTGAGGAAATGGTCTGTATGGATCAAAGTTCAAAGTAAATTTATTATCAAAGTACAAATACGACAACCTTGAGATTTGTTCTCGTGAACGTACATAGTAAATCCAAGAAACATAAGAGAATCAATGGAAGACCACTCTACAGGATGAACAAACAACCAATGTGCAAAAGACAACTGTGCAAATACAAAAGAAAATAAACAAACAGGCAATAAATATTGAGGATACAAGATGAAGAGTTCTTAGGTTGTGGGAACAGTTTAGTGATGGAATGAGTGAAATTGAGTGAAGCTATTCCTTCTGGTTCAAGAGTTTGATGGCTGAAGGGTAATAATTGTTCCTGAACCTGGTGGTGTTGGTCCTGAGACTCCTGCACCTTCTCTCGATGGCAGCAGCAAGAACAGAGCATGGCCTAAAGATGGTGGTGATGGTGGGATGATCCTTGATGATGGTGGCGTGCAAAATGCCCTTTTACACTGTACCTTGGTATCCGTGATAGTGTCAAACCAAATTTACTAAATGACTGCACTGTCTGAGAACAGTAAATGACCTGGGAACCTGGCGAACATCTCTCCTTCATATGTTTTACTTTCCACTTCTACAAGCTGGCTAGGCATGTTGATAGGGTGACGGCAACCTGTGAGGATTTATTGGCCGTGGAACAGGCTGTGATGTCTGCATGCACGATGAAACACTACACAAGAAGTACGGCGGTGTCAGTTTCCAGCAGGTTTTGTTGAATCCTGTAGGGTGGTGGTGATGTTCACTTCTTGGATCACACTTCACTGGCAGCCTCGTTGGCTCATGGAACAAGTTCTTTCTCAGTAGCTGCCTTGATCACATACCACAGGCACATGACTTACGTCACAGAAGACAAAGTGAACAAGAGGCAGATATTCAATAAAGCATTCCACCTTCCTCTACTCCTGCATAGCCACTTGTTGACATTAATGCCATTGGATCTGTGCTGGACAGAGCGCTGCCCACTGCTTAAAGCCTTATTTGAACTGCCTTGTTTATTTGATCTATCTTTTTTTCTCCAGTGAAATTCTTTAAAACTGATTGTACAGATCCAAGGACGAACGCAACCCTTCGCAAAGCATTACGTCTCATTATTTCCTTCTTTCAAAGCAAAAGCCAGATGCCCATTCTTGCATGCTCCAGTGCTGAGAAATGAGCAGATGGATTGCCAGGAAGAATCACACCACAAGATAGATATTAGGAGATGAATTATAAACACAAGCCTGAGAGACAGCTTTCAGTTATTGTGCACTTGCAGAAGGCAGAGTTCTTCAGCTGTGTGGCACTGTACAAAAGCACCTTCCTCTTCACTGTTTCCTCCTATTCTAATCTAAAGCTGGTAAGTAACAAGGTTGTTGAACAAGGTCGTCAAAGATGGATTACAACAAGAACAAGAAGAAATCCAATACAAAAACTCAATTCAAGGTAAAGTACCATTTCATTTCCATGCACTTGGAATTCTAAAAACAACAGGACAGTGATTAGTTAAAATATATGCAGATGCTATGGATAAATTTTCCAGCTGACCATTTTAAGTCCTTTTCTTTTCCACCCCAACTCTCTCAGCAACTTGAGTATCAGTTATCTCCATCAGGACCCAGAACCACATCCAAACCAAATGCTACAGCATTTTCTCTCATTAAAACACAGTTCCTTCTTTAATCAATTTGGATCATGGACTCCTCTTGTGTTCCAACTTCTGCTTGCAGAATTCCACCTCAGGCTTACCCTGTATATATACTAAAGCTATCATTCGTTATTAATGCCCTACTGGTAATAAGCCAGGTGAACTAGAACCACTTGAGTGGCTGAAACAGTATCTCTGGACACAGCTTATAAGTGAATGGGAGAGGGTGTGCAAAAGCTGGAGAGAGAGAGAGCTGCGTAGAAATAACCAAAAGTACAATTCTAGCAAGTTCTACAAATGTACCATGGAGAGTGTTTTAACTGGTTGCATCATCGAGTACTGAAGGGCCACTGGATTATAAACTCAAGAAGCTCTATCATGGGACATATTCAAAAGGTGATGACTCAAGAAGACAGCATCCATCATTAATGACCCCCATCAGCCAAGATATGCCCTCTTCTCATTACTACCATCAGAGGTGTAGGAGCCTGAAGACACGCACTCAATGCTTTAGAAATGCTTTTTCCACTCCACCATCAGATCTTTGAATGGACAATGAACCCATGAACACTACCTCTCTTTCTGTACTACTTATTGTTAATATACATATGTACTGTAATTTAGGTTTTTTTATGTATTGCACTGCTACTGCAAAACAAAAATCTTCACAAGATATGCCAGTGATATTAATTATTTTTCAGATTCTTGAGGCTTTGTTAATGCCATTGAAGTCAGACATAATAACTAAGCATATTTGTGCTACTGGCTAGAGGCCAGAGAAAAATCTAAAAACAGACATGTACATCTCGCATCAAATACATTTGCTGCGAATCCTTAATTCCCTTGAACACAGGGGCTCCCTGAGGCTCAATGCAATATTGTACTAAGTTGCAGGCAATAGATGTTGCTAAGCTTTGGGACCATACTCACTAATTTAAAAAAAAACTGTATTTTTAGACTTCGCCTGTTGTCCTTCGCTGTTACTCTCTGGCAAAGTGGAATTTATTCCTTGAGACCACACTGATCTGGGTATGAGAAAAGGGGTCTTCAGACTTGGGCCCCTTGGATACTTACTGTGGTTATTGGCAACCCCGGGTGATGTTGATACATTGAAAGGAAGCAGTTGGAACAACTCAAATGTGAGGAATGCCAGAAGGCAAATGTATGTCAACCACCTCTGACTCACTCTTCACTCAAATATATACACTCAGTGGCCTCTTTATTAGGTACACTTGTACACCTGCTTGTTAATGCAAATATCTAATAAGACAATCAAGTGGCAGCAACTCAAGGCACATAAAGGTGCAGACATAGTCAAGAGGTTCAGTTATTGTTCAGACTGAATGGGGTAGAAATGTGATTTAAATGATTTTGACCATAGAATGACTGTTGGTACAAACACGTTGGTTTTAGTATCTCAGAAACTTATCTTCTGAATTTTCACATACAGCGGTGTCCGGACTTTGTGGGCAAAAACGCCTTGTCAGGAAAGAGGTCAGAGGAGAATGGCCAAATTGGTTCAAGCCAGACAGGAACTCAAATAACCACACGTTACAACAGTGGTGTGCAGAAAAGCATCTCTGAATGCACAACACGTTGATATGGAAGTGGATGGATTAAGCAGCAGAAGGCCACAAACATATCCTCAGTGGTCACTTTATTGAATACAGGAGGTACTTCTGAGTGGAGATGGATTAGGACTGAGGCTTGTTCCACTGGTAAACCTGCAGTTATAAGTACATATTGATTATCATGGCATCCCCTACATCAGCCTAAAGAATGGTGGATATAAAATGTAGGGAACTGCTTTGTGCAATGCTTTTCTATAATCAGTATGAATGCAACTCCACAAAGACACAGGGCAAGTGCTACAGAAGCTGCTGGTAAGCCAGCAGTTTCAGTCATGTGTACAAGTACGGTGAGGTTCAGGTAGAATGAAACACTTGCAGCAGAATCACAGCCACACAAAGAATATAAATGATATATAAACACAGGAAATTCTGCAGATCCAGGTCAAGATGGCACCTGCGTACAATGTTCCTTTGGTTGCCTCCTGGATAGATTGTGAAACCAGATTATTTCACTTCTTTTATGTTTCTTTTTTGTGATTCTGGAACTGTTGGAACCTGTGATTTGCTGTTGGAGATTGTTTGGGTGCTCTGCATTCTTGGAAACAGAGACAGTGTGCATAAACTTTGTGGCAGGCAGGCTGTGGTGTAAGCCGTTGTCCAACTCCATATTCTCGATTAAAGTTTCCATTTTTTGCCGATTAAAGGTTGAAGCATCAAGGCGAATGCAGAAGGCGAATGCCAGCTGCCTGTCTTTTGATGGCTCTGCTATGGAGGGGGAAGGGAATGCTGCTGGGCTCAGAGAATGATGCCCAGGATTTTTGCGTTTGAATGTGGACTTGGCACTACAGCCTTTTTTTCAGTCTTATAGTTTTTTTATATTCTGTGTTTTTCGCCTGATCTTTCTTGTTTTTCTTTGTGCAGAAGGAGAGATTTGGGGGTTGATATGCCTGTTACGTTTTGTTCATTTTTCATTGTGTGGAAGGAGGAATATGGGGGTAGATGTGTCTGTTCCCTTTCAGTCCAATTTTTTGTGCGGGGAGAGGGGATTTTGGGGGTGTTGATCGTGCTGCCTTTCTTGGTTTCATGGCTACTGTGAGAAGAATCTCAAGTTGTATACTTTGATAATAAATGAACTTTTAACCTTTAAATGCTGGAAATCCAGAGCAAAACACACAAAATGAGTCAATGGAAATGAATAAATAGTCGACAACTGGGCTGACAGCCTTCATTAGGACAGGAAAGGGGCAGAAGCTAGAATAAGGTGGTGGGGGAGGGAAGGAAGGAGTTACAAGCCAACAGGTGATAGGCAAAACCAGGTGAAGGGAAAGGTGAATGGGTGAGGAAGGGGGTGTAACGAAGTGAGAAGCTGGGAGATGATAGGTGGAAAAGGTAAAGGGCTACAGAAGAAGAAATCTGATAGGAGAGGAGAGTGGACCATGGGAAGAAAGGAGTTCCTGATGATGAAAGAGGAAAAAAAATGACTGCGCAAAAACAAAACAAATTAAGGCAAAAATCAGGGAGAAGTGCATTATAGTGCAAGAGGGAGTCTGTAGTGTTACTGAAGGTGACATTACAGCTGTGCTGGCTGGTTCCAGATCCTGATGGCCATATGAAAGTATCTGTTCCTGGACCTCGTAATGTGGGACATCAGGCTTCTGTACCTCCTGCTTGACAGTAGCAGCGAGACTCTGCAGTCTTGCAGTTTGTAGACTCAGGAGAGAAGGAGGAATAGCTCACACAAAAATCTAACATGTTCCAGATTGCTGCCCGGTAATTTGAATGACTCTCCCTAGGCACTAAGGTGCTTCCAGCAGATTTTGCTTTTATTGCCACAGGCCCCTAACAGAGTGGACCATTAGGAGCAGATGAGCCAAAAAAAGGAGAAGTAGAAGCCAAACTAAACACATCCTCCTTGGACATTCTTAACAGCACATTTCAATTTCTAGGTAGAACAAGAATCAGTAAACGAGGACCTTAGCTGAGATACTAATTCCTACTAATACAAGGCCATCACAGGCAGAGCCTGCCACACTAATGGGAGCCTCTACAGGTGGCTCTGCCTCAAGAAGATGACATCTATTATTAAGAATACCCACCAGCTAGATCATACTGTCTTCTAACTGATAGAGAGGCCTAAAAACCCACATTACAAGGTTAGATTGATCTTGGAGTAGGTTAAAAGTTTGGCACAACATCGTGGTTCTATTTTCTTATTTGCAAAGCAGCCCAGTACATGGCATCATCTGCAAATGTAGGTGCTGTTAAGCAGAATCTGGCCATGTGATCATGAATGGCAAGGAGTAGAGGCTGAAGGCGCAACCTTGTGGAGCACCAGAGTTTAGAATAATTGTGGCAATTACTTGCTGATTGCACTCTGTTGTTAAGGAAGTCAAAGGAGAATTTAGTTGCTGACTCCCAAGGTCTGGAGTTGGTGACAAGTTTGCTTGAAATTAGAGTAGTAAAGGTGGAGCTGTAGTCAACAAACAATTGTCTAACATTACTGTCTTTACAGGATGAGTGCAGGACCAGTGAGATGATGTCTGCTGTAGATCTGTTTCAGAAGTATCTGATGGGCGAGTGTAGAGGGAGCTTCACTCTGTGTCTGACCCTGGGAGTGTGGAGGGGTTTTCACTCTGTCAGACCCCAGGAGTGTTTGATGGGGTTGTGTAGAGGGAGCTTCACTCTGTATATGAACTTGTGGAACGAGCTGCCAGCAAGTTTTGCATGTGTACTCGATTTCAACATTTAAGGGAAGTTTGGATATGTACATGGATGGTAGGGGTATGGAAGGCCATGGCCCCAGTTCAGGTCGATGGGAGTAAGCATTTTAAATGGTTCGGCACAGACTGGATGGGCCAAAGGGCCTGGTTCTGTGCTGTAGTTCTCTAAAGTCTACGAACCAGGTTCACAAACAGTTACTTTCCTTCAACATCAGGCTCTTGAACTGATCTGCACAATACCAACACTACCTCAGCATTACAACACTCAGGACCATGTCTTGTACTACCATGGACTTATCACTGATTGTGTTTGGTTTTTTTTGGATGAAGCTCTTGACTTAGTAGTCTTTTTTTACCCCCCCCTTGTAATTCTATGTATAATTTATACTCTATGTTGTCTGTACTTAATGTGCCGGTGCAGGGACAAGCAAAATTTTTATTGTACCATAACCTTTCTGGCCTTGTGCACATGACAACAAACTTGACTTGACTACCCAAATTGCCAGTCAGTTATCTGGGGTGAGGAACCAGGCTGGGAATGGCCCAAGGGAACAGAGACCCAGAGAGAGGGCAGCTGCTCTGGTATCAGGTGGGATCTGTGCTCCTAAATGCATTAGTTTCTTCAGAACCAGATAAAAGGAATAAGGGAACATCAAATGCAGCAGATTATCATTTTTAGTAATAACTCAAATATGGAGGGGGGAGGGGAAGGATGAGGTTGAGGAGAAACAATCATCTGGTGGAACTCAGCATCTGTGGGGAAAGGGGGTAAATAAACTGTTGATGCTTTGGGTTAAAACCCTGTATCAAGACTCCTTTTCTCCCTTCATCTTCCAAATGAAGACAAACGGGTCTAGAAAAGGAAGTTTCAGAAATGGTACACATGAATTTGAGAGCAGGGTGTAAGTTATTGGCAAAGAAGATAAAACATGAAATCCACAGGAGTGCAGGAAGCAGTCAATGTCACAGAGAAAGAATCAGGAGTGGTACCAGAGAAGGTATCGCACAGCAACTGTTGCATGCAGCCAATGAAAAGACATGAAGGTGCCCATGTTTATACTTTTAATCTGCAGGAAGTGAAAGAAGTCAAGAGAAGTTATTCAGGGTGAGGACATGTTCAGCCAGTCCTGATGCAGGGCTTTGACCTGAAATGTTGATAATTCACCTCTTCCCACAGATACTGTTAGACCCACTGAGTTCCTCCAGCAGAGTGCTTGTTGCTTTGGATTCCAGCATCTGTCTCCTATGTCCCAAATCTATTCACTGTACTGCCTCAGTCATTGAAAAGAATAATAAGTGTGGTCTTTAAAATTAACTGAATGCCTTGCCAAAGATCAGCAAACATGAGGTAAACCAGCAGATCCATTCAAACTAACCAGGCAGCTCATCAGTGTGTGAATTACACTGAGGCAAGGTTTTCTACTTAGAAATACTTCATTCAACTCGAGAGGTGAGAGGTGCCAAGGAGAAGTGAAAATATTTAGAATTTCATTCTCCCCCAGTACTCCCCTTGACCTTACCAAATAAAACAAATGTCTGCTTTCAAGCACTGTGGAGGACTGCCAAGTGCAGAAAGCTGTTAACAGAGGGCAGCTGCTGGCAAACCCAAAGGCTCTTAACCCCTGTAACTTTGCTCACTGTTTAAGAGTATTTTACCCCAAAGGAATGTGAAGTAATTAACACGACCTTTATCTTTATGCACTGTTTATTTTATCTGACTTTCTCAGTGGTAACGGCTGCTGCAGGGGAAAGCTGAAGGCATCACACATTGGCGGGTCTGTAATAAATAATCCCTGCCTCCACCTCCCTTGCACCCTTTCAGCTCTGCAGAATTTACAGGAATATATCCAGCCAGTGTTGCAAGTGGTAAATGAATACAAAGCTGTAAATGGCAGCTTGATACAGTAAACCTGAGCTGCAAGCAGAGGGGAAGGATTCCAAACCCTCCTGTTGTGTGTAGTAGTAAGATCTGAACTTACCTCAGGGTTTCCTGGGAAGATGGTGGTGCGCTCAGACGCAGTGGCCTCTAAGGGAGTCAAAGGTCTACCCCATCAGCGAGTTGTCGCTAGCAGAAATGAACTACATTGCTGCCTGCTACAGAAAGGAATTGGTATCGGGGTGCACGAAGACAGTGTGCATTCTAACAGCGACTGATTGCCTCGAACATTTTTCTTGCAATCGCATGATCAAGGCCCTATTAGACATTGGTAATGCAGAATACTGCAAGCCATTTCACTGGTTCATTGATAAGTCTGACATCGGAGGAGATGCATGGCCTTGGTTGTAGTGCCGTGGGGTCCCTTATTGCGACTGCTCCTGAGAGGTGATGCCAGAAGTGTGGCATAGTGCCAATGCTGGATTGGGGGCTGGCACCTCCCGTTGGTGCTGCTCTCCAGTATTCGCTTGGTGGAACACAAGCTGGACTGCGTTTATCTGCGGGCTGCTGCAGTCTTGTTCTTACTGACAACATCCATGGATTTGATCTTGGGCTATTTATTGTGTGACTGTATGTTTACTGTTATCTGATGTGTTACAGGTGCCTGTACTATGTATGACTGTTGGTACTGTGTTTTGCACTCTGGCCCTGGAGCATCATCGCTTCGTTTGCCTGTATTCACGTATGGCTGAATGACAATTAAACATGAACTTCAACTTGTTTAGGAAAATGACTAAGTAGATTTCCTTGCCATGTCACTGGCCTTTGTTGACTGATGCCTCTGCATATATCTAAAAGATATGGGAATAGCAATTGAGTGACTGTTGGAAAAGAATCCTGTGCCTGGGAATTACAGCTCACTTGGATTTGGTGAGAATGGTGAAAACATACAAATCTATCCAGTTTCGAAAAGATGGCTACTGAAGCAAAGGCAAATGACCCTGATACACTGTGTAACACTGGGTTATGGCCCTGTGTGGGATAGACTGCTCCTTCAACTTCTGATTAGGGTTCTTGGTCCAAAACATTGACTATTTATTTCTCTCCATAAATGCTGCCTGACCTGCTGAGTTTGTCTAGCATTTTGTAAGTGCTTCAATGTCAGCTGGTTTTGCATTGCAAAATATAATTTGCAGAGAAGAGTGGATGTGCATTTGAAAATTGTTTCACTGGACGTTAAGTGCTCTGGGGCACCCTGTGGGTGTGAAATGTGTGTGGTATGAATGTTCTCTCACTGAGGCACCACTGCTTAGCACCGGAAAAAGACCAGTAATATCACTGAGAATTCCTTCCACCCTGCTCATGGACTGTTCCACTCCCATCAGGGAGGAGCCTACATAACATCCACACCAGGACCACTAAACTCAAAAACCATTACTCGCCCCAAGCGATAAGGCTGATCAACACTGCACTCACTAACCCACCCCTCCACATGGCCCATAACTGTTACTTTATCATTTCCTGTCAGAGTCACCTTATGTACAGATACTCCTGTGCCTAGCGTCATTTAATGCAGTGATTCTCAACTGTTTTTTGGGGCTCTTCTCAGATTCCATGGCCCCACTTTCAAACAGCGATACAACATAAACAGATAGACAGAAAATCATTTATTATTGAACACCAAGAAAACTTGAACATTCTGACATACTTGACAAAACTTTAAACAAAAGACTGTATGAAATTAAACATCTATCAGGCCTAATGCGATCCTTGAGCTTGCTTTTTTCCAAGTTTCATGATATCAGGCTCCAAATTAGACAATGACAGTCGGAGGTCACCTCTTGGTGTGATATCAATTCTGTTCCTGGATTTTGTCAGGGAAACTACCTTGCAGAATCTGCTCTCAACCAAATATATTGAGGGAAAGGCAATAAAAAAAAATTTTGGCTTTTTCCCACAGAATTGTAAATTTATTTGGCAGATCACACTTGATCCAGAAATCTTTTTGAAACTGACTGAACTGACAGCTAAAAAAGCCTAGTAAGACACGCTGATCTTCAGAGTATGAAGTATAGCGATAATGGATTCGAGAACTCTTGATTGAATACGTTGACTCGGTGCAGTCTGATTCGCGACTGACTCTGAAGTGAGTCTGTGTGGGAGGAACTTAAGCAATGAATTTACCAGGTGCGCCGAATTCAAATGGTGTGTTGGAAAGATATTATAAATAGGAGGGAAATTATTGACTCCAGTGAAGGTTGCTGCTTGGGTATTTCATTGGTTCAGATACCAGGGCCCCCATAAATACTTGGGGCTCCCCTTCTCAGTTTTCAGTCAGTGGCCCCCTTCAAATATGCCAGGGCCCCCGTTCAGAATGGCTGATTTAATGGATGTACAGTTGTATAAAAAAGTGTAAACCCTTTGCAATTAACTGGTTTTCTGCACTAATTACTCATAAAATGTGGTTTGCTTACTTAAGTCACAATAATAAACAAATACAATCTGCCAAAACTCACAGACAATTGTACTTCTCATGTCTTTATTGAACACATTGTTCAATCATCCATGGTCCAGGCTAGAAAGAGTATCTGACGCTTGTATTTAATAATTAGTAGAACCTCCTTTGGCAGCAATAACCTCCTCCATATGTTTCCTGTAGCTGCTGATCAGACTTGCACAATGGTGAAGAGGAACGTTAGAGCATTCCTCCATACAAAACTGTTTCAACTCATCAGTATTTCTGGGATGCTTTGCATGAACAGTGCTTTGCAGGACATGCAACAGCATCTCAATTAGATTAAGGTCTGGACTCTCACTTGGACATTCCAAAACACTCATTTTCTTCTTTCTAAACCATTCTGTTGTTGATTTGCTCTTGTGTTTCAGATCATTGTCTGTTGCATCATCCAAGTTTTAGGTGATGGACAGCTACCCTGACATTCCCCTGTAAACTGTCTTCATACAATTTTGTATTCATTGTTCCCTTAACAAATGCAAGCTGTCCAGGCCCTGAGGCAGCAAAGCAGCCCCAGACTGTGACGCTCCTTCCACCATGCTTCACAGTTGGGATGAGGTTTTGGTGTTGGTGTGCAGTGTCCTTTTTCCTCCAAACATAGTGGTGTGCATTTCTGCCAAAAAGTTCAACTTCTGTCTCATCTGTCCACAGTACACTGTCCCAGAAGTGTTGTGGAACATCCAGGTGGTCTTTGGCAAACTTGAGGAAAGCAGCAATGTTTTTTTTGGAGAGCAGTGGTTTCCTCCATGGTGTCCTTCCATGAACACCATTCTTGTTCAGTGTTTTTTTTATAGGAGACACATGAACAGAAATTATAGCAAGTTCTAGAGATTTTTGCAGGCCTGTTGCTGTTACCCTTGGGTTCTTTTTCACCTCCTTCAGCATTGCATATTGTGCTCTTGGTGTGACCTTTGCAGGACACCCACTCCTAGGGAGAGTAGCAACAGTACTGAATGTCTTCCACCTTCAGACAATTTCTCTTACTGTTGACTGATGAACACTCAGATCTTTAGAAATGCTTTGGTAGACTTTTCCAGCTTCATGCAACTCTACAATTCTTCTTCTAAGGTTGTCTGAAAGTTGTTTTGATTGAGGCATGGTGCATATAAACAGATCTTTCTCGAGAAGAAGAAATGACTTTGTGTGTGTTTTTTCATAGGGCAGGGCACCTGAACAATCCAACCTCCAATCTCATCTCATTGATTGGAATACCTGACTCCAAATAGCTTTTGTAGAAGGCCTCACCTCAGAGGTAGTAATCATGAGATCACAATCTGGTCCTGCCCTTTAATTGAGCACCTTACAGAACCTCGACACTCTTTCTACCTATGTCACTGGACCACAACCTCCAGCTTTACTTTAAATGCCTTCTACTTTAAAATGCCAAGGACTTGATCCAAGATGTCCTGGACCCTACCACCCAGGAGGCAACATGGCATCTGGGAATTCTGTTCTGTCCACAGAACCTTTTTGTTTCCCTAACTAATGAACTTCCTGTCTCCACAGCTTTCCCCTTCTACCCCCCCCCCCTCCCATCTGAGTCATAGACTCAGACTCAGTGCCAGAGACCTAACCGCTGTGACTTTCCTCTGCTAGGTCCTCCTCCCCCCCACCCCCCAAAGTGGTATACCTGTTGTTAAGGGGGATAGCCACTGGCTGTTTAACCTCTTTCCTATTCCTGACAGTCACCCAGTCTCAAGTGTTCTGCACCTTGGATGTAACTATCTCTCTATATATCTTATCTATCACCCCCCTCAGCCTCCCAAGTGATCTGGAGTTCATCCAGTTCCATCTCCAACTCCTACTCCTACTCCTTAACACAGCGTGTTAGAAGCTGCAGCTGGATGCACTTCTTGCAGGTGAAGTCTTCAGGGAAACTAGAGGACTCCCTGCCTTCCCACATCCTGTAAGAGGAGCATTCAACTATTCCACCTGGCATCCCTACTGTTCTAACTGTGCAAATATAATGGAGGAAACAATAAAAAAAAACTGGAAAAAAAATCTATGAACAGCTTTCTCTTCTTTTCTCACATGAGCCTGTCCTCGCTGAAGCCTCAAAATCCCCACTCTAACACTGTTCACTCCGACAATGGCTGCACTGCTTGCCCCTGCCTTGTTCATACCAACCAATCCTGATCGCTGATTGTCTACTTCTCAAATACCAAAATGCTGCAAATCGATCCTTATGTACTCAATCAGCGAACCTGCATGAGCTACGTCTTCTCACGCTATCAGCCTCTGTTGCTCCAAAGACACCAATCCAAATTTGTCCAAAGTTTTCCTATCAGTCATGCCCTCAAACCCAGTCAGCATCGTGGTAAACCTCTTCTGTACCCTAGCATGGTAGCGTAGCTTTAAATGCCAGTGATCACTATCAGGGTTTAATTCCTCTTACAGTCAGTAAGGAGTTTGTATGTTCTCCCCATGACTGTATAGGTTTCCTCTGGGTGCTCCGGTTTCCTCCTACATTCCAAAGACATATGGATTAGGGTTAGTAAGATCTGGACATGCTACACTGGTGCTGGAAACATGGCAACACTTGCAGGCTGCCCTCAGCAAAATCCTCCTGTATTGATCATTGATACAAGTGGCACATTTCACCGTTATGTTTCAAGGTTTTGATGTACGTGCGTCAAATACGCTAATCCAATCCAATCTAATCTAATCCTTTCTAAAGCCCCAGGTCTTCACTTCAGCCTCCAGTGAAAACAACCCAAGATATCAGCTTCATGTTCAGTGTGATCAACACCCACTCAACGTCCTGTTCTGTGAATAGCTGACATAATGGAGAGTGGGGGGGGTGGGTAGAGTGGGGCGAGAGCGGGACATGGCTCTCCACTCAGCTTGTGATGGTGCTGAGCCAAACTGGACACTGGAGACTGCTCAATCCAGGAGGTACAGCCCTTCAAAACACACAGCAAGAGATGGTGTAATGTAAGTGGGGCCATAGAGAGGACACAGAGGGAAAACTGAGGCAGAAAATAAAATGCGGAGAAACTCAGCAGGTCAACCAAAAAATCTGTTGGGGGCTACTTTTGTTTTTCAGCAGGAAGTGGTCGGTGCGTGGAATGCCCTGCTAGGGGTGGTGGTTGAGGCAGATATATTAAGGATATTTAAGAAATTTTTAGATAAGCACTTGAATGACAGAAAAATGAGAGGGTTATCTAGGAGGGAAGGGTTAGCTTGATCTTAGAGCTGGTTAAAAGGCTGACACGACATTGTGGGTCGAAGGGCCTCCACTATGCTGTAAAGTTCCATGTTCTAAGTAATGAACATGACATTTTGGGTCGAGACCCTTCACATGAGACAGTGTTGCAGACCGGAAGAAAGGCCTTGACCCAAAATGCTGACTGCCCATTTCTCTCTACAATTTTATGTGACATGCTGAGTTCCTCCAGCAGTTCGTTTGTTTCACTCCAGCACTCTCATGTCTCAAGGAAAACCAGCTCGGTCTCAAATTCTGAACAGATGGAACAGTGTGGAGCTTTCCCTACTCATAGCAGAATTTGATCGCTGCTTTAGTGCCAGGATCTGGGTGTTGAGCTAACCACCCATTTACACATTCTCAGTTCACACGTCACAGAGCAAGTGCAGGATCAACTGTTACCACTTTCATCTAGCTCGCACAGCTGCCGTCACATCATCTGGCACCTGCTCCGTACAAACACCACGACAGTGTGATCTGCAACACATGGCGTCTGCAGTGAGCAGCGAATTAACTGATAGCACTTGGAGAGAAAGGAACCCCTCCAAAATCATTAATAACACGACCGATTCCTACTTTTTGATCGCGTAGTAAAACATGGGCAGTTCCATATACACACAGTGTGCATGTGTCTGCATTTACTGTTTATTTGGATTTCCCACGGTAAGGTTTAACTTGCAGGTTGAGTTGGTGGTGAGGAAGGCAAATGCCATGTTAGCATTCATTTCAAGAGGTCTAGAATACAAGAGCAAAGGTGTGATGCTGAGGCTTTATAAGACACTAGTGAGACCTCACCTTGAATATTGTGAACAGTTTTGGGCCCCTCATCTTAGAAAATATGTGCTGGCATTGGTGAGGGTCCAGAGGAGGTTCACAAGGATGATTCCAGGAATGAAAGGGTTATCATACGAGGAACGTTTGATAGTTCTGGGTTGCTGGAATTCAGAAGAATGGGGGGGGGGGGGGGGGAGGGAAATCACATTGAAACCTTTCGAATGTTGAAAGGCCTAGAAAGAGCAGATGTAGAAAGGATGTTTCCTATGGTGAGAGAGTCTAGGACAAGAGGGCACAGCCTCAGGATACAGGGGCGCCCTTTCAAAACAGAGAGGCGGAGAAATTTCTTTAGCCAAAGGGTGGTGAATTTGTGGAATTTGTTGCCACATGCAGCTGTGGAGGCCAGGTTGTTGGGTGTATTTAAGGCAGAGATTGACAGGTTCTTGATTGGATATGGCATCAAAAGTTATGGGGAGAAGGCCAGGAATTGTGGTTGAGGAGGAGAAAAAAAAGGATCAGCCATGACTGAAAGGCAAGCAGACTTGATAGGCCAGATGGCCTAATTCTGCTCCTATGTTTTATGGTTTGAAGTTCTGACATTCAGAAGGGATTTGGCCGAGTTTCAGGGTTCAAACGTTCATTCGGGTGGAGAGAAGAATGGGACAAGTTCACAGTTATGAAGTTAGTAAGGAAAGTAGGCTGAAATGTTCTGAACAAAATGATACTAAGAATCAAAGTAAATTACAAGCTGTGAAACTGCATGATAGGAACGGACTCATCTCTGGAGTTAGTTTGTTCTCCTTGTGACCGTGTGGATTTCTCTGGCTGCTCTCTGGTTTGATAGGTTCATCAGCCACTGTAAACAGCCCCAATATGCAGACGAGGGGTGGAATCTCAGGGGAGCTCCTTGGGAATGTGGGGAAATTAAAATGGGGTTAAAACAGAAGATGGTGGAAATACTTAAACCAGGCAGCATCTGTGGGGACATAGAGCTAGCCATTCAGAACCAAGTTCCTTCATCAGAAAGGGGAGAATAAAGTTTGTAACACATACAAAATGCCAGATGAACTTTCCATAGATGCTGTTTGACCTGCTGAGTTCCTCCAGAATTTTGTATGTGTTGCTCTGGTTTTCCAGCATCTGCAGAATCTCTTGTGTTATGAAAAAACGTTTGTTTGAGCTACAAAGAAAACGGAGGAGAAATGCATAGAACAAAGGGACTATCTTTTATGACAATAATAACTGTCATGTATACTTAGGGAGTAAATGTGTTTTCCTTGTTCTACCCATCCCTACTCCACATTCTCTCCAACTGAAATTAACTTGTTTTTTCTCTTCCCTAATTTCGACAAAAATTCTTGGGAGCCAAAACATCAACTCTTTCTGTAGCCCGATCCATGGGACGTTTCCAGCATCTTCAGGTTTTATTTCAGAACTTTAATATCTGTAGTGCTTTGCTTTGATAAAGTGAGATTAGTAAAGCATTAGGTTAAATGGGTGCTGAATGCTTGGCCTGGATTTGGTGGGCTGATGGGCTTGCTTTAGTACTGTGTGGCTCTGCATTTCTATATCCATAACGGATTGAAGGGATATAGTGAGAAGTTGGGAGGGTTTTGTCAAAAAGGGACTGGTGGTGCCTCCTGACTCCTAGGTACCTCTTTATTCTTCTGCTAAAGTAAAGAATGTGCATACTTACAAATCACTGCTGTGGTACATGTTGAACAGAAACATTGGTTTATATTACAAGATGATTTGAGTACCAGAATGGAGACATCTTACCAGGGGCTCTGGCAAATCTATACCTACAAAAGTGTCCTTGGCCCAAAGGAGCTATTTGTGAAGTAACAATGACACAGGTTGGTGAATTTGCCCCATGGGGAGAGATCAATAAGTGTACTGGGCCTATACTCACCCAAGTTTATAAAAATAAGAGGTGGTAGGTTTAAGGTGAGAGGGAAGAGATTTAATAGAAACTTGACAGGCAAAAATTTCACCCAGGGATTGTCTGTATATGGTTGCTTACAAAAGTATCTACCTTACTATTGCCTATTAGACCCGACAAAGTAGATGCAGAAATACCACCTTCCCCGACCAGGTGGTCATGATACAGGGCTCCCAGAATCAAAATAAGGATGGCACGGTAGTGAGTTGGCTGGCTTAAAGCTATTGCAGTGCCAGTGACCCAGCTTCAATTCTGTCGCTATCTGTAAGAAGGTCATATCTTTTCTCTTTGACCATGTGGGTGTCCTCCCACAGAGTTAGGAGGTTAATTGGACACATTGGTCTAATTGGACAGTGTGGGTCCGCTAGGCTTGAAGGGCCTGTGTCTGTGCTGTATCTTTACATAAAACTAAAATAAAAGCCTCAGCTTGCCCACACTAGCTGGTAACTCTGATTCCCAGCACAGGCTGCACAGCTTAAGGCCAGATGGTCACAGCTTGGTCAGAATGCAGGAATGCATTCTTGGTGGGCCGGAAGGGCCAGTTACTGAGCTGTACCTCTAAATACATTAATAAAAACATGTGGAGAGCCACTCAGCATCGAGTTGGGAAGACATTTCTCCACCCAGGTACCAAAATCTTTCAAATTTTCAACTCAAAAGGGTCTAGAGCCTTTGTTACCGAGTATATTCAAAGTAAAGATCAACAAACTGTTAGGATATGAAAGCAGTCCCAGTGAAGATGCTGCATGGCCCGCTGAGTTCCTCCAGCATTTTGTATGTCTTACTATGGATATGAAAGATGTCAAGAGATATCAAGGAATGGACCAGAGGACACTTACTCAGAAAATAAGGATGTTTCTTTAGAACAGAGATGAGGAGAATTTCTTTGGCCAGAGGGTGGTGAATTGGTGGCTGTAGAGATCAAGTCACTGGGTATATTTAAAGTGAAGGTTGACAGATTCTTGATTAGTAAAGGTGTCAGAGGTTACAGAAAGAAGGCAGGAGAATGGGATTGAGGGACAGTAAGTCAGCTATAATGGAATGCCGGAGCTGACTCAATTTGCTGAATGCCCTTATTCTACTCCTATGCCTTATGGTCTTATGGGTACATGGCAGTTCAAAGTCTTTCCAGTTAGATCAGCCATGAACTTTTTGAATGACAGAATAGCAACAAAGGTCTACAGCTGCTCCTTTTCCTAAGATGTATAAAGTCCTCTGCATTAATGCCCATCACAAACAGTAGGGTCCCACTGCAAAGTCAAATGGAATGCACAAGTCACAACAGCAACACTTTCTAAAACCTATGCTCCCCCGGGTGCACAAGACAAGATACTGACAATAAAACCAGACGACACAAAAGTGGAATAAGGCTGTCTGGCCCAGACTCTTCTCTGCCATTCCATCGTGGCTGATTTATTATCTCACCTAACCCCATTCTCTTGCCCTCATCCCATAACCTTTGATGCCCTTACTAATCAAGCATCTTTCAACCTCCACTTTAAATACACCCAATGACTTGGACTCCATAGCCATATGTGGAAGTGAATTCCATAGGTTCCTCACCATAAAAAATTCCTTATCTCCGTTCTAAAGGGATGCCCTTCTATTCTGAGGCCTCTGGCCATAGACTCTCCCAGTATAGGAAACATCCTCTCCACATTCACTCTATCTAGGCCTCTCAGTGTTTGAGAGGTTTCAATGAAATCCTTACCTCATTCTTCTAAATTCCAGCAAATACAGGCCTAGAGCCACCATATGCTCCTTATACATTAACCCTTTCATTCTCAAAATCATTCACATCAACTTCCTCTGGACCCTCTCCATTGCCAGCTCATCCTTTCTTAGACAGCTTCTTTGCTCAGACTACTGAATTCCCTGCCACCGCCCAGTTATCATTTAAGATGCGGCAGTAGTGTTATACTGTTTACTTTTTGACTTTTGACATAAATGCACCCCATGCTAAATGTCAATCTTCTCGAATATTATTTGTTAATTTATTTGTGGTAATAATACTTTGTGTTGTGTATAGGTTATAATCACTGTGTTGTGCGCCTTGGTCCAGAGGGACGTTGTTTCATTTTTTGGTATACATATGTATGGCTGAACCATAAACTTGAACTTGATATGGAACCCGAAACTGCTCACAATACTCCATGTGTGGGCTGACCAACATCTTATAAAGTCTCAGCATTGTATCCTTGCTTTTATATTCCAGTCCTCTCAAAATACAGAATGCTGATGCATGGAGCTATAATAATTGATCTCTACTTGAATGGCCAGAAAACACAATATTGTTCAAGGCCTGCACAGTGCTTAAACTTTGCAAAAATGCTGTGATACTAGTTCAGTTTCAATACACAGGATCATTATGGTCGGTCATAAAAATTAAAGACATCACCACCTGCAAGAACCAGTGAGCTACAACATTTGGTACCAAAAGACATCAGTAATAAATAAATCTTAAAAAAAAAATACATTCTACATACAGGTTTCCCCGGCTATCCAAAGGTAGAGTGTTCCTATGAAACCGTTTGTAAGCCGAAATGTCGTAAAGCTAAGAAGCAGTTACCATTAATTTATATGGGAAAATTTTTTGAGCATTCCCAGACCCAAAAAATAACCTACCAAATCAAACCAAATAACACATAAAACCTAAAACAACACGAACATATAGTAAAAGCAGGAATGATATGATAAATATACAGCCTATATAAAATAGAAATATTGTATGTACGGTATAGTTTCATTTATCAAAATCCGGAAGACAGTGAGCCAAAATTGATGTAGAGAAATAAAATCGGCATGTACATGCAAGCGCATGTACACCTGTACACGCATAACTGCCCGCACAAGGCTTCATGGTCATGGTAGTCTTTCTCGGGGTAACACACGTATAAAACAGGCGTCTTTTTTTCGTAAAAGTGAAAATCCTCTTTGGTTAGCGAAAACAGGTACTAATGTAGGTCTTTGGTAAAAGCGAGCTGTTGTAAAGCGAACGTTCGAAAAACGGGGGCCACCTGTCTATTAATATATACTCAAGGAAAGAATAGAAACTGTTCAAACTAGGGAAGTTAAGGGAACTAATTTTCAAATAAGTCTATTATTTAATGAAAACATTCCAAAGACTTTATGGGTTAGGAGTAGTGAGCTGTGGGCATTCTATGTTGGCACCAGAAGCATGGCGACACTTGTGGGCTGTCCAACACAATTCTCGCTGACTTGATTTCAAACAAACTATATGTTTGGATGTACATGTGACAAATAAAGCTAATCTTACCTTAATCTAACTTAAATTGAACTTCATGGGGATTGGATACAAGATTCTGGAGTTAGGAAAACAAAGTAACTCAGGAATTTTTACTTAAAATTGCAACTACATGGATAAACCTTGCAAATTTTAAAATGCAAAAGCACAGTTACTAAGTACCAACTGATCCTTATTTGATGCAAAAAGTAACAAAAGCAACTGTTTGACCCGGCTCCCTGCATCACAGCAGATACAGCTTCTTTGTTGGGCACTAACTTAAACAGAACCAGCTTAGAAAAGACCAGAAGACTCACCAACGTGGATCGGGGCAGGGAAGAGCCCATAGTCATGCTCTCCGGGAACGTACTCCAACTTCTCCTTCTTCACGAGAATCAGCCGACTTTTTGGACTGAAGAACAGAATTGGTGATTAGCAAATGAATTATTTGTTTACTTATGCAAAGCTATAAATGCTATTTAAATTTATCGGGGAACAGAGTGCAATAATTCCACTGCTGCAGCCTCCCCCATGGTTCTTACATTTGCTAGCACTGAATAAAAGTTTCTGAATACATTAACACAAAAGAGCAACATCCCAAAAAGCGCACCATTTTACAAGAACATTTTACAGCCACCTCTCCAAGCAGCACTTTTCATCGTCCCAGCAGTTTACTCCCAAATAAGTACTAGGAAATGAGCTCCAAATCTAATCTCTTATCAGTTTTATTGACACTGGATTAAGTTGTAAAATGCACAGGCCAACTTGCTGGCAAATCCTATGAAATAAGCAGAAACAAAAGATAGCTACGGAACAGCAGATTCTGGAATACATAGATTCACTTGCACTGATAGCTCACATAGTACAGAATTGGACTTTATCCTACCAACTCTAAATCTATTTGCCTCCATGTCCCTCTATACCTTTCCTATCCAAGTATCTCTCCAAATGCATTTTAACTGTACCTGACGCTACCAGCTCTCTGGTCCAACCTGTGGTCCATGGACCCCTTGCTTAATGGTATTGATCCACGGCTTAAATGATTGGGAACCCCTCTTTTAGATAATCAACACCCTCCGTGTGAAAAATCCTGCCCTTCAGATCTCCTTTAAATTTCTCCCTTCTCACCATAAACCCATGTTCTTCGAATCACTGAGCACTACTGCACAGAAAAAGGCCCTCTGCCCATCAAGTCTATGCCAAACTGTTATTCTGCCTAGTCTCATCGATTTGCACCTGCATTATAGACTTCCATACCTCCTCACATTCATGTGCTTATCTAAACTTCTCTTAAAAGTTACATTTGAACCTCATCCATCACTTCTGCTAGCAGCTTGTTCCACACTCAAATCACCTTCTGAGTGAAGAAGATACTCCTTCAGGTTCTCCTTAAATATTTCACCTTTCACCCTTAAACTGTAACCTTGATGGACTTGCATGCCAATGGTTTCTTCTGCAATACCACATTGGAGTGCAACCTTAGCAAGCACAGCATACAAAATGGCACTATTTGCTAGGAACACTTTTATAACACCACCTTCCATAGCCGCAGGGATAAAGCTGTTGCTGTTTCCAAAATTCTTGACAAACAGTGCTACACAAATGATTTTTGAAAGCTGCTCTCAAGAATAACACTGGAAGTTTGCAACAATGCCCATATGGGGGGGGGGGGGGGCGTCACCAGATGGACAACTTTAGAAGCAACAATGGCAGCCATTAGTAGCAGGAGTAATACTCAAGAGTGCAAAACACTGATTATTATTTATTATGAGCCTTGCCATACTGGACGTAGATTTTTGTTGGATTAGGGTGTAGAACTGTTATTTTTGTATTTTATCTTTCCTATGCTTTCTTGTATTTTCATATAATCACCAATATATGTGCAATCGTTCAGGACTTTTACTAGTAAGTTGAAACTGTATTTTCTCAGTTTTTCTGCAGCCATTTGTACCTGGCTATTTCTTAGGTTAATTGCTATCATTGGAATGCTCTTACCTCTAGTCTGAGTATGAGACGACCACATTTTTTTTGTCCTTTTCATTGTTCGTGTATTGTTTCATAATGCATAAAACAGCCATAATCACCAAGTTTTATGCGTCATTCTTGACTTCCAAAGAGCCTCTGGATCAATATCACTAGACACAACATTTTCCAGATTACTGGATGTTGGGCTCCCAAATGTACTTTTATTTACATGCTACAGAGCAGTGTAATAAATTTTCCAATCAGTTTAAGGAAGTAGGGCATCCAGCTGTAAATCTATCAACATTCCTGACCACCCTGGCTTTCCCAACTGCAACCACGAACCCAGCCAACCACCTAGAGCTTGGCCCTAGCCTCATACTGAACAAGTGGCTCACATTTGGACTGGCAAATGAGCCAGATGCCAGTCATCAGGACAGCAAAACAATCAGATGCCAGATTACTGGAGCTGTTCTATGGAGCCAATGTTACAGAAGACCCTCTTCCAGCATTGAGAAAAAAATTGATTTTCAATATTATGTCCACAGTCAGAAATGAAAGGGAGAATCAATTAGCCGAGATGTTCATGTAAACAAGGCCAGTAATCTTTTGGTAGAGTACGGGCAGGCAATGGGCAGCTGAAGGTACGATAGCATAGTGGTTAGCGTGGCACCCTACAGTGCCAGCAAGTACAAATCAGGGTTTGATTTCCACTGCGCTTTGTAAGAAGTTTGTATGTTTTCTCCATGACTGTGTGGGTTACCTCCAGGTGCTCCGGTTTCCTTCCATTTTTCCAAAGACCCACAGGTCAGGGTCAGTGAACGCTATGTTGGCACTGAAAGCATAGTGACGCTTGTGAGCTGCCAAGCACAATCCGTGGACTGAGTAGGTCATTGATGCAAATGACACATTTCACTCTATACTTCTACGTAAATGTGACAGATAAAGCTAATAGAACATAGAACAGTACAGGCCTTTCAAGCCACAATATTATATCGAACCTTTAACCTACTCCAAGATCAATCTAACCATTGCCTCCCACATAGCGTCCTTTTCTCCTTCTTCCATGTGCCCATCTAAGGGTCGGGGTATATGGGGTGTCAGGGAGGGGTAGCAGCTCTGGTGGGGGAACATGTCACGTCCTTTTCAAGGTGGTTTGTCCACCTTTGGTCCCCACCTGGCATTCAGCTCTCACGTGTGGCTCCCTGTAGATAGAGCGGGCAACGGCTTCGACAATCTGGCTAAACCAGGTGAGGGTAGCCGACGGGTCTAAAACCCTCAGTGAGTTAGGGAGTTGTCTATCCCAGCATGCGAAGACAGACTCCGGCGGACTGAGTGGACGAGACCAATGGAAGGTTCAACAGTCAAGAAGGCAGTCTCTGCAAGCGTCGTGGAACACGTAGAGCACGACAAGGCACAGAAGACATCCTGGTCATCCACTGTGCCTAGTCCCATCTCCCGCTGTCTCGACTCTTGTCTTGCCACTGGATCCAGATGGGAATTGGGAAGAGAGAGCGAGGCTGATGCTGCGCAACTCTCCCTCACTTAAATCCAAATCAAGCGCTAGTCTCAACATCATCATTAATGGTGTTGAGGTCTTCATTGACAACAATGGACAAACCACCTAAAGGTCTCTTAAATGTCCCTAATGTATCTGCTCATGATGCCTTTACCACCATTCCATGCATTCTTTGTGTAAATGTTACCTCTGTATTCCTATCACCTTAAAATTATGCCCCCTTATATTAGTCATTTTCACCTTGGGAAAAAGTCTCTGGCTGTCCACACTATCCATGTTTCTTATCATCTTGTAAAATTCTATGAAGTTACCTCTCATTTGCACTACTCATTCTTTTATATTCATCTTTAAAACTTAAATTCAGTGACAAGTTTGCTTCTGACCTACCCATTCTTGCAACAGCAAGAACACGGTGGGTCCACAGTAAAAACACCAGGGATGTAACAGACCAACACTACATCAGGGGAGGGAAAGAAGATATTTTATTCTGCATTACTGACTCAACTGACAATGAACTGAGGCAGGAAAATCAGTGAGCCATAATAAGGGTGTGTAAAAAGAGGGTGAAGCAAGAAATCCTCTGTTCCCTGCTTCCCACCTGCAGCCTGTGTCAGCAATGAATCGGGGAGTTTGGTGTTCATGTGTGCACCAAACTCCATTGTGTACTCTCAGCAGAGAAGAAGAGCAAGTTGCTCAGCCAGTTTACACCCATCCAAAATAGAGGAAGACATGAAATAGTTCAAACGTGGAGAGCAAACGATACTAGTATGGTCCTGCAGCATGACACACATTTGCCAGGAGAGTACTGTGTCCCAATTCAGTGAGATACTGAAGACTGGGAAACAAGCTGCTTAGTTCAAGAGATGAGCAAAGCAGGGTAGCATCATCAATGGCTCAGCTATAGCTATGCTTACTTGTGTCCAGGACAAAGAAGTAGGCAAGAAAAATCATTGCGGACTGTTAATCTGATCAACCGTTTTAGTTAGCTCCACTCCCAGCCCCCTCTATCTGTTACCCCCGTCACTGCGCTTTATATCTCTTTTTATAATGCTGTTTAAATTGTAAATACATGTTGGTATTTATATATCTATGCTCTTTTTACTTGTACTTTAGTCTCTGACTTTATATTTTTGTATTATTCTCCCTTTTTAAATTTTATTGATTTTAGTTAGAGATACAGCATGGTAACAGGCCATTCTGTCGTTGCCTTTTCCAAAAGCTCCCTACTGAAAAGTGCTATAGGATCTTAAGACAAAAACTTCACAACATCTTAATAATTTCTTCCCCCAGGCAGTTAATCTGATCAACCTTCTAGTTAGCCCCATCATGCCCACCTTCACTTGTTACCCCCGTCACTGCACTGTAAGCACTTTATATCACTTTTTTAATAGTGTGTACATGCTGATATATTTTTTTAGTAATAAGAGTAGTCAGTAGATTTGTTTGCTGCCAGTAAGGCGTTGCTGTGTTTCACCAGCGCCATCTTAAACCAGAAGAACAAATTCCTCCAGCATTTTGTGTGTGTGTTGCCTTAAAAACTATTGTCACTCCCTGAGCACCAAGAGTGAAAGGTTCATGATTCAGAAATTTATCCTGGGGACAACCAAAGAGCTTTACCCATCATCACCTGAGCTGTACGACCCATTCCCAGGATTTTATTTTTAATTAGTGATAATTCATATTTTATAGCATTGTAGTGATGTGCTACACACAGCGCTGAAATAACGACACGCAGTCGGTAAGTCGTTTCGAGACTAGTTTATTCAAACTTCGCAGCGCTGGCATTTAATCCCTAGCACCCGCCCTCTCTGAGTGGAAATGACGTTGGAGGTGCATTACCAAAGTCTCTCCCCGCACGCTGGCTATTTGTGAGGCAGTTCGCCTGCGCAGAAAGTGGGTCGCCACATAACCCGCACCCCCCCCCAGAACCGGCGATACACCCCCCAATGTCCAGTCTGGATCAGCCTCTGTTTGGGAGGTCTGTCTTTGCGCCGCGGTGCCTGAAACTCGACCGGCTGTGCCAAGTCCACATGGGCTGATTTGAGTCGGTCCACCGTGAAAACCTCCTCTTTCCCCCCAATGTCCAGAACATACGTGGACCCGTTGTTGTTGATCACCCTGAACGGCCCCTCATACAGCCGCTGTAGCGGTGCCCGGTGTCCGCCCCTTCGTACAAACACAAACTTACAGTTCTGCAGGTTTTTGGGTACATGGGTTGCGGTCCGTCCGTGCTGTGAAGTTGGTACGGGGGCCAGGTTGCCGAGCCTTTCGCGTAGCCTGTCCAGGACTGCTGCGGGTTCTTCCTCTTGCCCCCTTGAGGCTGGTATGAACTCTCCTGGGACGGCCAGGGGCGCGCCATATGCCAACTTGGCCGACGAGGCGTGCAGATCCTCTTTGGGCGCTGTGCGAATTCCAAGCAGGACCCAGGGAAGCTCGTCCACCCAGTTAGGACCTCTCAGGCGGGCCATGAGAGCTGACTTCAAGTGATGGTGTAAGTGTTCCACCAGTCCGTTCGACTGTGGGTGGTAGGCAGTTGTGTGGTGTAGCTGCGTTCCCAACAGGCTGGCCACAGCCAACCACAGGCTGGAGGTGAACTGGGCGCCTCTGTTGGAGGTAATGTGGGCCGGTACCCCGAAACGTGCTACCCAGGTTGCGATCAGTGCTCGGGCGCAGGAATCGGCAGATGTGTCGGTGAGCGGGACCGCCTCTGGCCACCTCGTGTACTGGTCTACCATAGTTAGGAGGTACCGCGCCCCTCAGGACACTGCTAGGGGGCCCACGATATCCACATGAACGTGGTTGAACCTCCGGTGGGTGGGTTTGAACTGCTGCGGTGGGGCTTTAGTGTACCGCTGCACCTTGGCTGTTTGGCACTGTGCGCACATTCTGGCCCATTCACTGACCTGCTTGCGAAGTCCGTGCCATGCAAACTTGCTGGAGACCAGCCAGATGGTTGTCCTGATAGATGGGTGCGCCAAACCGTGTATGGAGTCGAAAACTTGCCGCCTCCAGGCTGCCGGGACGATGGGGTGAGGTTGGCCGGTAGCCACGTCGCACAGGAGGGTCCTCTCACCTGGGCCTACGAGAAAGTCCTGCAGCTGCAAACCCGAGATTGCGGTCCTGTAGCTGGGTATCTCATTGTCTGCCTGCTGCACCTCCGCTAGTGCTGCATAGTCCACCCCCAGGGGCAGGGCCAGGATAGCTGGTCTGGTGTCCCCCACGACATTGTCCTTCCCCCGAGACATGCTGGATGTCCGTCGTGTACTCGGAGATGTAGGACAGATGTCGCTGCTGGCGAGCTGACCAGGGATCGGACACCTTCGTGAACGCGAAGGTCAACGGTTTGTGGTCCGTGAACGCGGTGAATGGCCTGCCTTCTAAGAAGTACCTGAAATGCCCGATTGCCAGATACAGCGCCAACAGCTCCCAGTCGAAAGCACTGTACTTGAGTTCGGGTGGTCGTAGGTGCTTGCTGAAGAACGCCAGGGGTTGCCAGCGCCCCTCGATGAGCTGCTCCAGCACCCCACCGACTGCTGTGTTGGATGCGTCCACTGTGAGGGTGGCTGGAACGTCTGTTCTGGGGTACACCAGCATCGTGGCATCTGCCAAGGCTTCCTTGGCTTTAACGAAAGCGGCCGCGGCCTCCTCATCCCAAGTAATGTTCTTGCCTTCACCTGACATCAGGGTGTACAAAGTGCGCATGATACGGGCTGCTGAGGGGAGGAAACGGTGGTAGAAGTTCACCATACCAACGAACTCCTGCAGGCCTTTGACCGTGTTGGGCTGGGCAGAGTGGCGAATCGCGTCTACCTTGGTGGGCAGAGGTGTTGCCCCATCTTTGGTAATCCTGTGGCCCAGGAAGTCGATGGTATCGAGACCGAACTGGCATTTGGCCGGGTTGATCGTGAGGCCGAAATCACGCAGGCGGGAGTAGAGCTGGCGGAGGTGAGACATATGCTCCTGACGACTACTGCTGGCTATAAGGATGTCGTCCAAATAGATGAACGCAAAGTCCAGGTCGTGTCCATCCTCTTGAACTCCTCCTTCGCCAGGCGGAGCTTTTCCGGGGGGAGCCTTCGTGCGTGGGCGTGGAGGGGTGATCCCTGGGTCGGGATGTGGTGCTGTACCCCGTGTCTGGGCATGGCTGCTGTGAACTGTGGTGCCAGAATCGATGGAAAGTCCGCCAGGATTCTGGTGAATTTGTTGTCTGACAGCGTGACGGAGTCCAGGTGTGGGGCCGGCAACTTGGCTTCACCCAGGGAGAATGTCTGGAAAGTCTCGGCACGTACCAGTCTTTTCCCTTGCAAGTCGACCAGCAGGTTGTGAGCTCGCAAGAAGTCCACCCCCAGGAGTGGTTGGGCCACTGCGGCCAGTGTGAAGTCCCACGTGAACCGGCTGGCGCCAAACTGCAGCTGCACTGTGTGGGTGCCATAGGTCCATATCGTGCTGCCGTTTGCGGCCCTCAGGGTGGGTCCTGGCTTCCTGTTGTGGGTGTTGTACCCCGTCGGGGGCAAGACGCTGATCTCCGCTCCGGTGTCGACCAAGAAGCAGCATCCCGACTGTTTGTCCCAGACGTACAAGAGGCTGTCTGGGCAGAAATGACGTCAGAGGTGCATTACCAAAGTCTCTCCCCGCATGCTGGCTATTTGTGAGCCGGTTCGCCTGCGCAGAAAGTGGGTCGCCACAGTATGATACACATGCACTTCACAGAGATATTACCGTATTTACCTGAGACGGCCAAGGAGTTTGGTTTCAAAAGACAACAAATCTGGGACATTAAAAAAAAAGCAATATAAGATTTTGCTGAGTACACTTACTCGGGGACCTTGTAGACATCAGAGTATAGTCCTGCCTTCTGGTATTTTTTCTTTGGAGGACGAGGGGCCTTCTTTTCCCTCTGGATGGGTAGTTGAGGAGGTGGTGTTGCAGATTCCGGGGATGTTGTCTTCTCTGCAGTATCTGCTGGGCCAGCCACTTCGGAGGACAACTCAGGGGAGCTGGTTGCAGGAAACAAAGCCGCAAGTTTTAGTCATCACTTTTATTGTCATTCTGACCATAACTGCTGGTACAGTACATAGTAAAAATGAGACGTTTTTCAGGACCATGGTGTTACATGACACAGTACAAAAACTAGATTGAACTACGTAAAAAAAAAACAACAGAGAAAGCTACACTAGACCACAGACCTACACAGGACTGCATAGAATATTTAACAGTATTATAACTAGATATTGGATTGGATTGTTTAATTCTTAGATCAGACTGGTTAGGAGAATAGCATTTAACTGCGACTCCTTTGCTTGCATCTTCGAAAAGACCTCTATTTCCATTTTTATATCTCTATTTTTCCCTTTCAGGGTTCTTTTGAAGACCCTGATCTGGAGTTACACACTGACTACAGTTCTTTGCGGGCATGGGACCCGCTCTCGGGGTTTCACGACTGGTCATTATTCGGCACGCCAAGGGCTCGGCCTAAGAGCTCAGCTCAGCTTCGGAGGGTCGAGATCTCATGGCTCAGGAGACCGGTGGATCGAAGGTCGGTATCCGGGCAGGAGATCGGTGTGCTGTGGGAAATGGAAGATCTAAGGCTGTGTGCCCAGAGACCCAAGATCTTTGAGCACAGAGCTCAGAAAAAGCGATGCTACAGACTTTTAACATTATAAACAAGCGAGTTGTTTGTTACATCTCCCCTTTTGCTGTGATGAGCAAGTTGTTCAGCCAGTTTACAGCCATCCAAAATAGAGGAAGACATGAAATAGTTTCAACATGGAGAGCAAACAAAACTAATATGGCCCCGCAGCATGATACACATTTGCCGGGGGGGGGGGGGGGGAGAGAGAGAGAGAGAGAGAGAGAGAGAGAGGGAGAGAGCGCGCGCCTGTGGTATGTCAAATACTGGGTGAACAAGTAACCTTTGGGGTAACTGCAAGTCTGTGTCTTTGCTGTTGCTTTGCTCACACTTGAGTGCTCAGTGGTGGGTGCTGATACTTTTTTTTGCCGGGGTGGGGGGGAAGATTGCTGCTTGCTGCCGCTAACACGCAGAAGGAAGGAGAACTGGAGGGGAGAGGAAACTTTGGTTCTAACATTTAACTGTCATTTATTCTTTGGGGCCACTCCTCTGTTTTCGTGGATGGTTGTGAAGAAAAAGCATTTCAGGATGTATATATTTCTCTGCAGTTTAACAATTACTTGTTTGTATTTTTTTTAATACAACTGTGATGCACCATCAATAACTCTCGGAGACGGGAGGTGAACGATAGGCTTTTATTAACAGCAAAAGGGAGCACGACATCTTGGAGACTGAGGGAGGAGCAGTGCCTCCAATCGCCTTTATAGGGGGTCTGTGGGAGGAGCCACAGGAGCAGTCAGCAGAGGGGCGTGTCCAGACAGGTATACATGGTTTACCACAAACTGTAACTATTTAGTATGTTTCCTCATGACCACAGTGCGTACATGCAGTTGTTCAGTTCAAATCTAATTTATTATTAAAAAAAAGATTCAAAGTCTTGGGGGTCTCTTTTGCAATTTAAAACATTACTTGTCAGATAGTCCAGAATGCAAATGCTGACAGATCTCAGGCACTTTGATTTTGGATTCAACTACCCACAAAGCCACAATGCCAAAAGCAGCCTTGTCTTTTGTCTAGACATCCAATATTCAAAAGGGACACCACAGAGAGCACAAATGCAAATGGGCTCAGAGCTGAAAAGGGTTAGACTGTCAGAGCTCGAGGGCCCACAGTCCACACATTCCTGGTCGAGGGCCAGCCTGCACTCACTGTTCACTCAATGGAGTTTGTTAGGCCAGTTACCCAGAGAACTTGAATTCATTTCAAATCTCACCCTTGACTGATATTCTGACTTGCCTGGTGGATTCTGGCAAGCTTTGCTAGCTCCTGGGCCAATTGCAGAAGAGTTCTGAAGAATGGCAGTGTAGCTCATTTTGGGAGAGAGAGTAAGGCAAATTTCTTTATGATCTGAAGCAACAACACTGGCATAAACCACAGACTCATGCTACTCGCCAATTCCACAGTGCAAGACATACATTCAGTGGACACTTTATTAAGTATACCTAATGCAAATATCTAATCAGCCAATCATGTGGCAGCACCTCAATGTATAAAAGCATGCAGACATGGTCAACAGGTTCAGTTGAAGTCAATTATCAGAATGGGGGGGGGGGGAATATAATCTAAGTTACTTTGACTGGAATGATCGTTGGTGCCAGATTGGGTGGTTTGTGTATTTCAGAAATTGCTGACTTACTGAGATTTTCACACAACAATCTTTAGAGTTTACAGAGAATGGTGTGAAAACTTAAAAATCCAGTGAGCGGCAGTTCCATGGGTGAAAATGCCTTGTTAATGAGAGGTCAGAGGAGAATGGCCAGACTGATTCAAGCTGACAGGAAGGTGACAGTAACTCAAATAACCACACATTCTCTGAATACACAATACATCAAACCTTGAAGTAGATGGGCTACAGCAGCAGAAGACCATGAACATACACTCAATGGACTCTCTATTAGGTACTGGAAGTTGACAACCTTCATCTGGTCTGGTCCACTATAGTATGATAATGCACCTTGGTAAAAGGAACAATACTGCGGACTATTATCTAAATGGGGAGAAAATTCAAACATCAGAGGTACAGAGGGACATAAGAATCCTCGTGCAAGACTTCCAGAAATTTAATTCACAGGTTGAGTCTGTGGTAAAGAAGGCGAATACAATGTTGCCATTTATTTTATGGGGAATAGAATATAAAAGTGAGGAGATAATGCTGAGCCTTTATAAGCTACTAATCAGGCTGCACTTGGAATATTGTTAACAGTTTTGGGCCCCATATCTCAGAAAGGATGTGTTGCCATTGAAGAGAGTCCAGAGGAGGTTCAAGAGGATGACTCTAGGAATGAAAGGATTAACTTATGAGGAGCGTTTGGCAGCTTTGGGCCTGTACTCACTGGAATTTAGAAGAATGTGGGGGCGGGGGGCAGAGATTTTATTGAAACCGTCCGAATGTAGAAAGAACTAAATAAGGTGGATTGGAGAGGATGTTTCCTATGGTGGGGGTGTCCAGAACTAGAGGACACAGCCTCAGAATTGAGGGGTGATCTTTTAGAACCGAGGTAAGGTGGAATTTTTTTTAGCCAGAGAGTAGTAAATCTGTGGAATACTCTGCCATGGAGGCCATGGGTATATTTAAATGGAAACTGATAAGTTTCCTGATTAATCATGGCATCAAAGGATATAGTGGGTTGAGTAGGATCTGTGATCAGCCATGATGGAATGGTGGAGCAGACTTGATGGGCTGAATGACCTAATTCTCCTATGTCTTAGGGTCTTATAGTTAACTGCCCATTTCTCTTCACAGAAGCTGCCTCTAGCAGATTGTTCATTGCTCCAGATTCCAACATCTGTAGTCCTTGTGTCTCTGCAGAGACAGAAAAGGTCAGGATTGAATCCCACTGCCTGGAGTTGTAAAGCAGCAGCAACACCGTGCAGCCCAATCCCCATGTAGGAGATACCTCACCCTCCAAAGAGATCAATACCTCCTGGTGAGGAGGGTGGAAAATCACAGAATCTTACAGGACACAAAGACACACTGGCCTAAAGAAACCTTCAGGCAAATCTTACCTTCCAGTACTTGGTTCCCAACATAGAACACAGTACAGATTAGAACAGGTGCTTTGGCCTATGATATTATGCAAATTCTTTAACCTACTCAAGACCAATCTAACCCTTCCCTCCCACAACGCTCTCCATTTTTACTTCTATCTAACAGTCTCTTAAATGTCCCTGATGTATCTGACTCTACCACTACCTCTGGTGTTGCACATACCCACAACTGTATAAAAAAAGCACTCTCTGACATTCCGTTATCATTTCTTCCCAACATCTTTCTATTAACTATTTTCACCCCTGGGAAAAAAGCACTGGCTGTCCACTTGATTTATGCCTCTCATAAGCCATAGTAGCGGAATAGGCCATTTTGTCCATCGAGCCTGCTAAGTCATTCAGTCATGACTGATTTACTTCCTCTTTTAACTCCATTTTCCATTGTTTGTTCTCTATAACCTTTGGTATCCCTGATCATGAACCTAACAACTACTTTAAAAATAATCAATAACTTGGACTCCACAGCCGACTGTGGCACTGTTAACATCTTGTACACCTCTAACAAATTGCCTCTCATCCTTCTCTCCAAGGAGAAAAGCCCTACCTCTATGGGTTATGACATATCAAGGGTATCCTTTCAAGCAATGTGTCCCAGATGTAAACACTTTTGTCTAACCTTTCAACAGCCCAGAGACTGGAGCAAGGTACGAAACTTACTCATCCTCGCAGTGCCTTTTCCGCTTCACCCCCTTCCTGTGCTCCGACTGCTGCTGGTTCACACTCTGTAGTACTGACTCGATAACGTCCATGATTGTGTCGGGCTCTCCGGCCTTCTCCACGCTCTCGCTCTGCTCCTTGGGAAAACTGTCCACTTCTGGAGGGGTTGGAGGGGCCGTGATGGGCAGAGGGAGGCACAGCTCCCTCTTCCGGGGCCTGCCCCGCTTACGCTTGATGATGTTGTTACCTGTCCGTGACTGCCTTTGCAACTTTTTGGCTTTCAGAATCTTATTGACATGGTCCAAGTTCTTCTTGGTGGCTAATATTTTGTCAAAATTGCACATTCTCCTTGCCTGACACTGCATGGCTTCAATCCGATCCTTCTTAAGTCGGTGGCTGGCTGCTATGGTCTGTTTATCAGGAGATAACTGACTGTCCTCCGGGAAGTCATTTATTCCCACAGATTGGGCAGGGGGGGTTTCTGCTCGCTTGTTCTGGCACCTTTCTTGACTGTAGCTTTTGCCCGAGAGAGGGGTTAGGGGGCTGTCAGGGTGAGTAACCGTTACACTGGCTATGACATCTTCTATTGTCTTCTCTATGGCCATTTGCTGGGAACCATCTTGTGTCACACGCTGGATGACGTTCTCAATAGCTTCCTCGACTGGACTTCCTAGTTTTGTACCTCGGGATGTCAACCCTGTGCCTGAAAAAGGAATAAATTCTGATTAGAAGGGCAGGTTTGCAAACATTTCCAGAAACAGTTCTGATACTTGTACTTCTCTATAAGGAATTTGCACCATTAAATTTGAATGTTTTTTGTACAACACAACAAGCTTAATTCTGCTTTCAGAGCATTCTCATCAATCCCAAGCCCCATGTTTTCATGTAACTGTCATGCACCTTATTTATGGTATGTGAGTTATATGTACTCACCCTGGTCCATTGTTTTGTTTGATGTGTACATGTGTATGGTTGAATAACAATAAATTTATAATTAATTTTTATTTTTAAATTTAGAGCAGGGGTGTCAAACTCATTTTAGGTCACGGGCCAGATTGAGCAAAATGCAGCTTCATGCGGGCCGGATCAGTCGGACGCATGTGAACGCAGCTTTCGTTGCCTCCGTTTTTTCAGCCTGCTCTCATGTGCCTCAGTCTCTGCTATAACTACAAAGTGTTTCACTTTACAAATTCCGTTTCTTATGAAGAAGACTACCGAATAAACACTAAAAACCCTGAAAACCTGGTACCTGAATAAACTCAGCATTAGCCATATCATACGCCATAGGCGCTTCGATTACTGGGGCCAGCTTTAATAGTAATTAGATATTATCGGGCCAAAGATAATTCCACCACGGGCCGGATTTGGCCCGCGGGCCTTGAGTTTGACATATATGATTTAGAGATACAGTCTGGTAACAGCTCTTTTTGGCCCAATGAGAAAGCACTCCTGCACTCTGACCAACCAGCCTTATGCTGTGCAGTCTGTTCTGGGACTCAAGACTTATTGACTGCTGGTTGGGAAGATAGCATGGGCAAGCTGAGCATGGTAATAGGGCCTTGTGGCCTAAAGAGCCCGCGCCGCCCAATCACACCTACATTACCAATTAACCTACTAACCCATGTCTTTGGAACATGGAAGGAAACTGGAGCATCTGAAGAAAACATATGTAGTCAGAATGAGAACGCACAAACTTCTTACAGATAGAGGCGGAAATGAGCCTGTGTCACAGGTGCTGTAATATCATTATGCTAACTGTTATGCTACTGTGCCACCTTAAAATTTCTCTCTAATATTCCCATCCACCTACAGCAGGGGCAGTCTGCAGTAACCAATTAGCTGTGGTGCATGCCTTTGGGATGTGGGAGGAAACCTGAGCAATGGGAGGGATTGGGCGTGTGGAAATTTACCCTCATTACAGAGGGTCTCTGAACACTCTCAAGCCCATGCTCTCTGCAGCAGCACAAAGGCCAGATGACAGAGACAAGACACCTGGGCTCCCCTCATTATTCTTACTTGTATACACATTCCAGCTGCTCGTAGCTCAATGTGACAGGCTGGGAAAGTGCTAGGTGAACTTTACAAGATCATTGAGTAACACGTGCTGAGAAGAAACAGATCAGTTTACTGTCACTGAAATATGTTGTGAATGTTGGTGTTACAGAAATAAACAAACAGTGCAAAAGAGTAATAGTGAGGTAGTATTCATGAACCATTCAGAAATCTGATGGACCAAGAATGCGAGGGAATAGCAGATGTGACTCACAACACAGAGGACATTAAATGACCCTTCTTCCTGTTTTTAGCCAACCTCAGGGCTTATGGTCATTCCCACACATGCAGTATGTGACCTTGTCTGGCTTACATGGTCTGTCCTTTCCCTTCTTTAGATGCACGGCAGAGCCGACATCTCTAATGCACTTGCTCTTTTTTCCTTCTTGATACTCTCTCCTTGTTCTGCGTCTTAGTGGACATCTTATAAGATGAGAACTCACGATCTCTCAACCTACTTCACCGCAGTCCTTGCAAATTATTTGACTAACTGCACTCTCTTGAACATCCTTTTCCACTACCTTGATGCTCTAATGCATCAGCCTGGATGGCAAACAGATCTGTCTCGGTACTATTAAAATAAATAAGTAACAACACACATCTCCACAATAAGGACAAGGATGCAAGAGAGTGCACAGTAGTGTAGCAGTCAGCATGATCACTTTACAGTGCCAGCAATCACGGACCGGGGTTCAATTCCTGCTGCCATCTTCAAGGAATTTGTACATTCTCCTTGTGACTGCATGGATTTCCTCCAGATGCTCCGGTTTCCTTCCACAATCCAAAGACATAACAGTTAGCAGGTTAACTGGCTATTGCAAATTGTCCTGTGATTAGGCTCGGGTTAAATTGATAGTTTTGCGGAATGCTGCAGCTTGGTGGGCCACTGTATCTCTATGTTGATTTTGAAATAAATAATTAAAACACAGAACAGTACAGCAGGCGAACATGCCTTTTTGCCCACAATGTCTATGCTGAACATGATGCCGAATTAAACTAAATATTTTCAGCCTGCATGATTCCTATCCCTCTATTCCCTGCATATTCATGTGCCTCTTAAACACCACTATTATATCTGCTTCTGTTGTGTATTTAATTTTTCAATAATTTGAGTAATATTGTACATATATTGTTTAGGCATTGTGAGTTATATATAAAAAGTACATATATGGCCTAATTCATTATGCCACCAAGTGATATCTGTGTACATCACTTGAGTGTAAAGACAAACATATAAGATCTGTCTCCCGGTTGCCTTATTTTTATTTCAATTAGTTTTTATGATTTAAGTTATGACAGTGGTGACGAGGCATTTTTAAAAGGAAACTGAGACAACTAACCACTTGTTGGAGCAGTGAGATGTTAGAGTTAAAAAAAATCTCTAGAAACTGTTGCGTTAAAAAAAAAAGGGCAGCACTATTTTCTTCTTCAGAGCAGAATGCCTTCTTCGCAAAAGTAAAGATGATCCAGTATTTAAAAAAAGGCAGTAAAAAGAATTCACGAATTCATAAACAGTGAGTACCAGGTGATAATAATCATTTAATAAAAAAGTACAAATAGCTGGCTACATTGAAGCAAATGAAATAGCCAATGAGAAGCAGGTGCCAATTTTGCTTAGAAATTTGACTGCTCCAACCAAATCTGCCAAAATGAACTTGGCTGATATCATGAAAGTAATGCAGGAGCATTTAGAACCAAAATCATTGTTGATTGCAGAGCACTTTTGGTTTCATAATCTGAATCAAAAGGTAGGGGAATCCATTTCAGCATGTGGCTGAATTGGTTCATTGTCTGAACACTGTCAGTTTGGTAATGGGATTAATGGTGCACTGAGAGAGCATTTAGCTTGTGGAGTTTTGTGGAGTAAAGAAAGCATTAAAAAATGGCCCCTAACTGAAGCACAACTTACATTTAAAGGAACAGTTAAAATAGCTGTATCAATGGAAATAGCAGACAGAGATGAAATTGAATTGCAGTCAGGAATGAAAGTGAGTGTGAACGAAATTACAATGTCTAAAAAGAGCCATGCGAGGCAGACAAAAATATATGGACTGCACAGGGAAGAGAAAAAGCTAAAAAAAAAATCAGTAGCAGTTTCAAAGAGGACTGATCTGCATGCTGTAGGTCAAAAATATGATAATGATGAAAATGACACAGAACTGAGTAGCTTTGAGATTTACAATGTGAAAGCTAACAATAACCAAGCAATGTAGCTTACACCAGAAGTGAACGGCAAATTAATTAAAATGGAATTGGACAATGACTCAGCTGTTTCAGTCATACCACAAAATGAGTCTGAATGGCAATTCAAAGATACTGAACTGAAGCCTGCAGATATCTAACTAAAAGATTATACTAGAGACAAGATAACTCCTGAGAAAATGACATTTGTAACAGTGAGATACAGCAACCAATAAGCCACATTAGCTCTGTGGGGATGCTATTAGCTGAGACAACAACTTGATTGGGGACACAAAGTGCACTGCAGATGCTGTGGTCAAATCAAGACGTACAAAAAAGCTGGATGAACTCAGCAGGTGAGTCCTGACGAAGGGTCTCGACCCGAAACGTTGACTGCTCCTTTCAACAGATGCTGCCCGACCTGCTGAGTTAATCCAGCTTTTTTGTATGTCTTAACTTGATTGGGGATCTATCCACAACTTGCATGCCACATCCACTGTAATAGAGTTACATTGATGCATTAATAGCTGTATTGCAGGTTATATGGAAAAGCATTACGCCGCCACGTGATATCTGCGCAAACTTGAAGTAAAAACGAACATGCATGAGTTATCTTCCTGGATTAGTTTTAACAGCCTCCACCACCAGCCCTGGTAGTCCATTTTAGGCACACACCACTCTCTGTGTGAGTTGTTGGGTGGCACATCTCATTGGGCTGGATGTACCTCTAAATAAAATAGCAAAACAATTATGCACCATATATCACAATCCTGTATATATCAGTTGTGCTGTGGATCCAAATTTAAAATGTCTTCACTGGTAATACCCTCTGGATTGTCACTGTGCCACATCTGAATGTATGATTGACTAGGATGGCAACACTTTATAGTGCCAGTGATCACAGTTCAATTCCTGACACTGTCTTGAGTATTGTGAACAGTTTTGGGCTCCTCATCTAAGAAAAGATGTGCTGGCATTGGAAATGGCTCAGAGGAGGTTCACAAGGATGATTCTGGGAATGAAAGTGTTATCATATGATGAATGTTTGTCAGCTCTGGGTCTGTACTCACTGGAATTTAGAAGAATGGGGGGCATCTCATTGTAAGCTTTCGAATGTTGAAAGACCAAGATAGAGGAGATGTGGAAAGGATACTTCCCATGGTGGGGAAGTTTCGGAGAAGAGGCCACAGCATCAGGACAGAGGGGTGATCATTTAGAAGAGAGATGCGGAGACATTTTTTTAGTCAGAAGGTGGTGAATTTGTGGAATTTCTTACCACAGGCAGCTGAAGAGGCCGGGCAGTTGGGTGTATTTAAGGCAGAGACTGATAAGATCTTGATTGGACATGGCATCAAAGGTGATGGGGAGAAGACCGGGGAGTGGGGCTGAGGAGGGGAAAAAAGGATCAGCCACATCTGAATGGCAGAGCAGACTCAATGACCCAATGGCTTAATTCTGCTCCTATGTCTTATGGAATTTGTAGATACTCCCTGTGAACATGTGGGTTTCCTCCAGGTGCTCTAGTTTCCATTCACATTCCAAAGATGTACAATTAAGGTTAGTAAGCTGTGGGCATGTTATGTTGGTGCTGAAAGTGTGGCGACACTTGGGGGCTGCCTCCAGAGCACTCTTGATTATTGACACAAATGACTCAATTCATTGTAAGTTTCAATATATAAGTGACAAAGACAAAGATTATCTTTGTTACATGTACATCAAAACATACTGTGAACTGCACTGTTTTTGTCAAATCAAATCAGAGAGGATGGTCCACTACTAACCCTAACCTTTTGTCTTTGGAATGTGGGGGGAAACTGGAGCAGTCAGAGGAAACCCACACAGTAAACATTCAGACAGCAGCGGCAGTCGAACTGTGATTGGCAATCGCTGATGCTGTAAAGTGACTGTGCTAACTGCTATGCTATTGTGCCGGTAAAATAGATCACAGAGAAAGAACTTGCTACAAGTTGTGATGGACTGCTCACACTCAGGTCTCCGATTTCCTCCCTCGTTCCAATGATATGCCAGTAGGTTGTCTGGGCTCCTGTAAATTAGCCCACTTCTGTGTGTATCTTGTCCATACACATTCTCTGCTGTCTCCCCCTTTAGTAATGAGTTCATGTGCTCCATTTTATGTTTCAGTTATCCCTGGCAGTTCACCATGCATAACCAATGAGAACAATTTGGTTAAATAGTTCTATACTGCATGGCAAAAAATAATGAAACCACAATGGTGATAATATGCAAGTGTAAAATGAATCTTCCAATTACATGAGCTCTTCCAGGGATTTTTTCCTTTTTCTCCAGATTAAAGCATCTTCAGTGTCAGGTCTACAATTATTTCCTCTTTTCCCCCCAATGTGCTTTGTGTATGTGGAAAGGCGGAGGAAAGACCACCAAGAGGTAAAGGAATTAATTGAAAATTGATGAGCACATAAGTTATGGGGAAGAATTTGGAAGTGGAACAATTGCTGCTGTTATTGTTGCTTGTGTTGATTTGCTGAACATTGTGGGCATGTTATACTGGTGCTGGAATGTGTGGCAACACTTGCAGGCTGCCCCCAGCACAACCTTCGGTTGTATGGGTTGTTAAAGCAAATGATGCATTTCACTGTATGTTTCAAGGTAACATGATAAATATGTGAATCTGAGTCTGAAATGAAAATGGTTTATTATTGCCACGTGTACTGAGATACGATGAAAAGCATTTGTTTGTATGTCATCCATAAGTATGTACATCAAAGTAATAAAAAGGAACACAAAATGCAGAATAAAGTGTTAATGTTACAGAGAAAGTGGAGTACAGGCAGAAAAACTGAAGTGCAAGAGCCCACAATGAAGTAGACTGGGAGACACAAGAGTTCTTTTATAGTATTTAAGAGGTTCATTCAAGAGTCCGACAACAGTGGGACAGAACCTGTCCTTGAGCTTGGTAATACATGCTTTCAGGCTTTTGTATGGGAATAGGGGAGGAGAAGCTGGGAGGGGTTCATGGTTACACTGGCTGTTTCGTGGGACAGCGGGTAAGCGTAGGCAGAATCAGTTGCTGTGCTGTCAGTAAGCACACCAATCACGATGGCCAGCAGTTCATTTTCACTCCAGATTCCAGCATCTGCACTCTCTTGTGTTTTCAAGGAATAAGATCAAGTTGCAAAAGCTAATACATTGATCACAGAAATGGGGAAAATCAAATTACCAGTTCTTGATGGACAAGTTTACAGAATGTAATCACGATACTTTGGAGTACAATTGTGTATACGTTATGATTTATTTTTCCTGTGAATGCTGCTTAGATGATGTTCTGTGTCTGTGATGCTGTTGCAAGTGAGTTTTTCATCACGCCTGTGTGTATGTGTATTTGTGCATCTGAGAATAAACTTGACTTTTGACTTTGAAACAAACTGAGGATGCAAGTGCCAGGGAAGGTTGAAGAGAATTGGTGGAGCATGAAAGATTGTCTTATAAAATTTGCAGGGCTGGGGTAGTATGTTAACAAAGACAGCTAGGATCAGGTAAAGGGCAAAAAAAAAGGGAGGTGCCATGAGCATCAGTAGTGGACTTCCAAGTACTTACAACCAAATATTAAATATACAGACTAAATTATTGATAGCAAAAAGGAAGTCTGTTCAGCTTTCAAAACCACAAGGTCATTTACTGGGTTTCAGACTGATCCTGTGATTTCAGTCTCTGAGGTCAACGTTCCAGCAGCCTTCAGGAGGGTGAACCTATGAAAAGCATTAGGCCTAATGGGGTGCCTAGCCAAGTACTAAAGACCTGTGCTCATCAACTGGCTTGAGTATTCACTAAGATCTCTAACCTCTCAGTTCGTTAGTCTCAGGTAGGCTTCAATTATACCTGTGCCTAAGAACGTCGAAACCTGCCTCAGTGATTATAGTCCAGTAGCACAGTGATGAAGTGCTTTGATAGGATGATGAAACATATCAGCTCCTGCCTGAGAGGTGACTTGGATCCACACCAATTTACTTACTGGAGCAACGGGTCCACAGGAGGTGTCATCTAATTGGCTCTTCATTCAACCCCGAAACATCTGGACTGCAAAGATGCATACATCAGGATGCTCTTTATTAACTACAGCTTGGCATTCAATACCTTCATCTCCTCAAAACTAACCAGTAAGCTTCAAGATATCCTTGTGTAATTGGATTCTCGATTTTCTCATTTGCAGACCCCAGTCAGTTTGGTTGGCAATGACATGTCCAGCACAGGTGCACCAAAGGCAGTGTTCTTACCCCTCTGCTCTACTCACTTTACACTTATGACTGTGTGGTCAAGCACAGCTCCAATTCCATATTCAAGTTTGCTGACGACAGCACCATTGCAGGCCGAATCAAAGATGGTGATGAATCAGCATATAGGAGGCAGACTGAAAATCTGGCTGAGTGATGCTGTAACAATAACCTTGGTCTTGCTGACAAGTGTCAGCAAGACCAAGGAGCTGATTATTGACTTCAGGAGAAGGAAACCAGGGATCCATGATCCAGTCCTCATTGAAGGATCAGAAGTGGAGAGAAACAGCAACTTTAAATTTCTTAGCGTTATTAATTTTTGAGGACCTGCCTGGGTCCCAGCACGCAAGTGCAATTACGAAGAAAGCATGGCAGTGCCTCTACTTCCTGAGGAGTTTGTGAAGATTTGGCATGACGTCCAAAACTTTGACAAACTCCTATAGAAATGTAGTGAAGAGTCTCATGACTGGCTACATTACAGGCTGGTATGGAAACACCAATGCCCTTGAACAGAAAATCTGACAAAAAGGTAGTGGATATGGCCTAGTCCATCACGGGTAAAGCCCTGCCCACCATTGAGTACATCAACATGAAGTGTTGTTGCAGGAAAGCAGCATCCATATCAGGGATTCCAACCATCCAGGTCATGCTCTCTTCCAGCTGCTGCCATCAGGAGGAAGGTACAGGAGCTCAGGACTTACACCACCAGGTTTAGGAACAGTTATTACCCTTCACCCATGAGGCTCTTGAACCAAAAGGGATAGCTTCACTTACTTTCACTTGCCCCATCATTAAAATGTTCCCACAACCTATGGACTCTGTTTCATGAACTCTTTATCTCACAATCACGATATTTATTGCTTATTTATTCATTATTATTATTTATTTATTTTTGTATTTGCAGAGTTTGTCATCTTTTGCACACTGATCAAACGCCCAAGTTGATATGGTCTTTCAGTGATTCTATTATAGATTTATTGATTATGCTTGCAAGAAAATGAATCTCAGGGTTGTATATGATAACATATATGTACTTTGATAATATATTTACCTTGAACTTTGAGCACTGTTCCAGTCCACTTCATCTACTATCTACCTTTACGTCTCCACCGGTGAGTAATCAACAAGCCTCTAACTTTTCACAACCACATAGCAAGTGGAATTATATTGCAAAGGTATTGGCCACTTTGATCAAGTTCAAGTCCAGTTTATTGCATTCATCTGTACACATGTATATCGCCAAACGAAACTACGTTCCTCTGGACCAAGGTTCACAACACAGCACATATAACTCAACATAAAGTAACATTACCACTAGCAGATTAACAAATAATAAGGTGCATTTACAGAACAAGTTAAAAGACAAATAGTATATTGCTATTGGCGCATCATGCATAATGAGATCTGGGTGGTGGCAGGGAGTTCATAAGTCTTATGTGTGTGGGGGAAGAAGCTGTTTCCCATCCTAATAGTTCTTGTCCTAATGCTATATACACACACACACACGCACACGCATATATACCACAAGCACATATGTGTATATACACTGTTATGATCCCAGCCCCCCTCCTTTGTGAGAATCGCCAGAGCCCTAGTGAAGGGGGGGTCAGTGACCCAAGAGAAGAGAGAGATACGTGCGGTGTCCCTCGTTTCACGGCGAGGCAAAGCTGGCGACTGTGGTCATTGTCTCGTGGAGACACCTTTGTGAATTGGGAACTGTACTATGTGTATACCCTCAGGGCAACGTGGGTGGAGAGATGGAGAGAGATTGCATCATCCCAACCTGATTGACATCTGAGACCCCGTGAGTTCAGATAGAGGGGTTGTAAAGACGGCCCCCCCAGACGCACCAGAAGACACGCTAGAAATCCTGTGACAGCGTTTAATAGCGACAGCCGGTGGTGGGGTTCGTGTGCGTCTTTTCCTTGCCTGGGATTGGCGACCTCACCACAAAAGAACGGCTTAGCTACAGGGGAGGCCACAAGTGAGCGTCCATTCCCCAACGAGACTCCGACGAATCGAACTCCTAAAGGTTGGAAAAACCCACCGGGTAATTGTTTCATTTAATCTCTATCTCTCTCTCTCTCTCTCTCTCTAACAAAGTGCACCAACGCGACACCACAAAAGACGGCAGCTGGTGGAACTGCAGTGACCGCAAGAGACTTTCAGATATACAGCGGACAATATATACATTACCCCTAGACAATGATAGAGTTTATTTCTTATTGGTTATTACTATACCTGCGCTTTAGATTGAGTATTGACAACTTATGGTATCTGAATGTTTGTATTAACCTTACTTTTGTGCCCCTTTATAAATAAAAACGTTTGAAAATGGTACCATCAGACTTCAGCGGACCTCTCTATCTTTGCTGGTAAGTGATCCAGTTACAGGATACGTAACAACACACACAACACACATGGGCATAGATTCACATACGCACATGCACATATACACATAGTGTATGATCTTGTGTCCACACTTCACAATTAAGTGACCTTTGCTGGCTGGAGTGTACAGTGTTAGAGTGGTTATTTCAGGCTTTAATGAGGAGAGGCTTCTGGGACAGAAGCCAAAAAGCTGAAGGTAGATTTTCTCTATCCTCCAGTTTATTCATTGTTTTCCTTCTTTATATTTGCACAGTTAGAACCGCAGAGATGCCAGCTGGTTAGTTGAATGCTCCTCTTGTGGGATGTGCGAAGGCAGGGAGACCTGTGAGAAATGCATCCTGTTGCAGCTTCTAACACTCTGCTTTAAGGTGTTGGAGCTGGAACTGGATGAAATCAGGATCATCTGGGAGGCTGAAGGGGTAGGACATATAAAGTAGTAGTTACACCCGAAGTGCAGGATACAGGAAACTGGGTGACGATCAGGAAGCCACTGCAGAGTACCTCTGTGGCCGTCCCCCTCAACAACAAGTATACCAATTTGGATAGTCAGGTCTCTGGCAGCGTGTCTGTCTCTGTGACTCATGAGGGAAGAGAGGAGAAAAGGTGAGATGTAGTGATGGGGGATTTGTTAGTTAGGGGAACAGAAAGGAGGTTCTGTGGATAAGAACAAAAATTCCAGGTGACATATTGTCTCCTGACTGCCAAGGTCAGGGACATTTCAGATAGAGTCCTCAGCATTCGCAAGTGGGAGGGTGAATAGCCAGAGGTCATGGTCCATGTTGGTCCAATGATATAGGTAGCTAGAGGGAACAGGTTCCACAAAGTGAGTTCAGGGAGTTAGGTACCAAGTCCAGGGTTGTGATCTCAGGATTACTACCCATGCCACGTGCTAATGAGGCCAGAAAAAGAAAGATCATATAGGTTGACATGTGGCTAAGGAGTTGGTGTAGGAGAGAGGGCTTCAGATTCTCTGATCACTGGGGACTCTTCTAGGGAAGGTGGGACCTGTACAGAAGAGATGGTTGACACCTGAACTGGAGGGAGACTAATATCCTTACAGGTGGTTTGCTAGAGCTGAATGAAGGAAGAGGGTGGGGTTACACTAGAGTTGCAAGGGGATGGGAACCAAAGTGCCAAAATAGATAATGGAGGCGTTGTGGAGACTGAAGTTGTTAAGACCTCAGGTAAAGCCGGGAATCAAAAGGTTGAGCAAGTTGCAAAGAATGGAATTATAATATTGTACCATTACTGAGACTTGGTTGCAGGAGGGGCAGGACTGGAAGCTCAGTATTCTGGGGTTCCAATTTTTTAGATGCGTCAGAGCAGGAGGGGTGGTGTTACTAGTCAGGGAAGATGTCACAGCTGTGCTCAGTCAGGACAGTCTGGAGAACTCGTCTAGTGAGGCTTTATAGGTGGAACCGAGGAATAAGAAAAGTATGACCACATTAATGGACTATATCAAGAATGCCCAACAGTCTGTGGGATTTAAAGGAGCAAATCTGTATAGAGATTGCAGACTGCTGCAATAAACATAAGGCTGTTATTGTAAGTGATTTAAATTTCTCCATATTGACTGGGCTTCCCATATTGTAAAAGGATTAGATGGGATAGTTTGTCAAATGTGTTTAGGGAAGTTTCCTTCATCAATATTTAGAGGTCCCAATGAGAGAGAGCACGGTACTTGATCTTCTATTAGGTAATGTGACAGTACAGGTGACACAGCTTGTGAAGGGGAACATTTTGCATCTAGTGATCATAATGCCATTAGTTTCAATGTAAATATAGAAAAGAATAGGTTTGGTTCATGGGTTGAAATTCAAAATTGCAGAAAGGTCAATTTTGACAGTTATCAGAAAGGATCTGAGAAGTGTGGACTGGGATGGGCTGTTTTCTGACTAAGGTGTACTTGGTAAGTTGAAGGCTTTAGAAAAGGAAACTTTGAGAGTATAGAGCTTGTATGTGACTATCAGAATAAAAGGTAAAGATAGCATGTTTAGGGAGCCTTGGTTTTCAAGACATATTGAGGCTGGTTAAAGGAAAAAAAGGAGTGCAGCAGGTATAAACAGATAGGAACAAATGAGGTACCTATGGAGTACAAGAAACACAAGAGAACACTTAATAATCAGTAGAGTTGAAAGAAGGCATGAGGTTGTCCTAACAGACAAGGCAAAGGAGAATCCTAAAGGATTCTACAGGTAAGTTAAAAGCAAAAGGATTGCAAGGGACAAAACTGGTCCTCTGGAAAATAAGAATGTTAATCTATATGTAGCATCATAAGAGAATCTTAAATTGATTTTTTAATATCTGTATTTACATGGCAGAAGTGAGGCAAAGCAGCAGTGAGGTCGTGGACTCTATACAGATTACAGAGGAATTGTTGTTTGCTGTTTTGAGACAAATTAGGGTGGATAAATCTGCAGGGCCTGACGAGGTGTTCCCTCAAACCCTGTAGAAATTGCAGGAATCCTAGCAGAGATATTTAAGTCAACCTTAGCGACTGGTGAGGTACTGGATGATTAGAGGATGGCCAATATTGTTCTGTTGTTTAAGAAAGGCTCTAGAAATAAAGCAGGAATTATAGGCCAGTGAGCCTGACATCAGTAGTAGGAAAGTTTGAGGAATGTATTCTAAGGGACTGGATATACGAGTAACTTGGTAGACAGGGACTGATTAGGCATAGTCAACATGGCTTTGTGCATGGTAGGTCGTGTCCAACCAAGTTTATAGAGTTTTCTGAGGAAGTTACCAGGAAAGTTGATGAAGGCAAGGCAGAGGATGTTGTCTACATGAACTTCAGAAAGGCATCTGACAAGGTCCCATATGGGAGGCTGGTCAAGAAGGTTTAATCTCTTGGCATTCAAGGTGAGTTTGTAAATTGGATTAGACATTGGCTTTGCGGCAGAAGCCAAAGAGTGATTGTAGATGACAACATACACAAAATGCTGGTGGAACACAGCAGGCCAGGCAGCATCTATAGGGAGAAGCGCTGTTGACGTTTCGGGCTGAGACCCTTCGTCAGGGTATTGTAGATGGTTGTCTCTCTGACCGGAGGTCTGTGACTAGCGGAGTGTTGCAGGAATCGTTGCTGGGTTTGTTGCTGTTGTTTATCATTGATATCAATGACCTAGATTGGGGCTGCAGTGGACAATTGGAACACTATCAGAGCATGCAGAGGGACCTGGACCAGCTGGAAAAATGGACTGAAAAATAGCAGATGAAATTTAACGTAGACAAGGTCAAGGTGTTGTACATCGATAGGACCAACCAGAGTAGGTTTTACATGGTGAACTGGGGAGTGCGGTAGAACAAAGAGATCTGAGAATACAGGTCCATAATTCATTGAAAGTGGTGTCATAGGTAGATAGGTCTGTAAAAAATGCTTTTTGCACATCAGCCGTGAGAAATCAAAATATAGGAGATGGAATGTTACGTTGAAGTTGTACAAGACGTTGGTGAGGCCTAATTTGGAAAATTATATGCACTTTTGGTCACCTACCTAAGGAAAGATGCAAATAAGGTTGAAAGAGTATAGAGAAAATTTACACAGATGTTGCCACTGCTGGAAGACCTGAATTAAAAGGAAAGCTTGAATATGTTAGGACTTTATTTCTTCTAATGTAGAAGATTGAGAGGTGATTTGTTAGAGATATACAAATTTATGAGGGGTTTAGATAGGGTAAACACAAGCAGGCTTTTCGCACTGTGGTTAGATGGGATTGCAAATAAAGGTCATAATTTAGGGGTGTAAGGTGTAAACTTTAAGGGAAACTTTTTCACTTAGAGGATCATGAGAGAGTGGAATAACTTGCCAATGAGGGGTGCAAGCATGCACGATTTCAACGTTTAAGAGAAGTTTGGATAGGTACATGGATTGCAGGGGTATGGAAGGCTACCACTCGATAGAAGTAGGCAACTTAAATAGACTAGATGGGCTGAAGGGCCATTTCTGTGCTTTTCTATGACTATTACTCTAACACTTGTGTCAGTATACCAATGCAACCAAAAACATTTATCTTCATGTAAAATTCCCATTTCTACTGTCAACACAAATCCCTATCCATTTCACACACATGGTCCTAAGCTTTTATCATGTCTCTCTTTCACAGCCATTAACCTTTGATTCTTGCTGGGATATCTTGAGCAACAGAGAAAATGCTGGGGGTTCTCAGCAAGTCAGGGAGCATCGGTGGAGGGGATGAAAAGCCTTCATCAGGAATGGAAAGGAAGGGGACAGAAGCCAGAATGACCACAGGATTGGAGACCAGCAGAGATCACAGAGGAGGAGCAGTGACAGTGTCTCACTTGAGTTCCTGTGAAGAGAAGATTTAAACTTCTTCAGGGCAGACATGCCTTGCAGAGACTTTGCAATGCAGCATCAAATCATAAACACAATTCTGGCTTCTGTCCCCTTCCTTTCCAGTCCTGATGAAGGGTCTTGGCCCTCCTTCCCTCCTTAGGTGTTGTCTGACTTGCTGAGTTCCTCCAGCATCTTGTGTACGTTGTTTAAAATTTCCAACACCTGCAGAATATCTTGTGTTTATGGGATATATTCCCCAAATAGGTGGGACTGGTTTCAGGTACTCCCCTCCCCCACAAACCCCAGTTCTACATCATGTGGGAATTCCGAAAGTGATTGCAACAGGCTTTGCCATTACGGGCCTCATGGCGGCATCAATGGAGGGGCACAGAAGCTCTCCAACATAGCCACTAGATAGATAGATAGATAGATAGATACTTTATTTAAAACAGCATGCAGACTAGTTCCTGTTATCCTGAGCGACGTCCAATTAGCACTGGCCCTTGGATGTGACCGACATGCAGAGACACTCAGAGTTTGTAGCTGAAAGAATGTTTACTGCACAGATGGCACCTCGGTAATGAAAAGCACTTAAAACATTATCATCAACAAATTACCATTATGAAGCTGCCATTACTATAATCACAGGTTTATGCTGACTTATTTCAGGCAGTGTTCCAGGTACAATCAGCCTGTCCTGATTAAGTACAGATTTGCTCAAATTCTTTCTTAAATGTGTTTTCAATGCTTGAACAGCAGTAATGAAAATCACTGAGCAGTGCTGTAGGTACACAATATCGATCAGTACTGACCCTTTGTTTTTGCCTGAAATGGAAACTTTCTTTACCTTTTACACCACATTAGTTATAAATGAAAACGCTTAGTGTGTAACAAGGCTGGAATTCGGGCAGCCAGTTCTAGTGATGTCACAAACTGCACAGGCAAACATCAGCAAAGTTCAGGGAATCATCATCCAGACCATGCTCTCTTCTCTCTGTTGCCATTGGGCAGGAGATACAAGAGTCTAAGGTGCCACATCACCAGGTTCAGTAACAGTTATTATCCTTCAACCACCAGGCTCATGATGGAGATAACTTCACTCACCTCAACACTGAATCAATTCTACAACCTATGGACTCATTTTGAAGGACTCTGCAACTCATGATCTCAGTCAGTATTATTTCTTTCTTCCTTTATTGATTGTTTTGTTTTTGTGTTTGTACAGTTATCCACCTTTGCACATTGATTATTTGTCAGTCTGTGTGTGTGGTTTTTCATTGATTCTATTGTATTTCTTTGTTCTACTGTAAATGTCTGCAAGAAAATGAATTTCAGGGTAGTATATGGTGACATATAATTACTTTGAACTTTAGACTTGTGGCATGACATTTACTAATCTTTACTTTGTGTTGTCCATTTATTTGCTGATCTTTATTTAGGATCTTAATTTTGATGAGCCAGCTGGGCACATGAAAGCAATGGTTGATGGTGGTCAGAGAGAGATCAGGCATTGAAGCATGTGATTTTTCCCAAACTAATGGTGAGTGAGCTGGGTTGCCAATGTGAAAACAAGGGTTCAAGTCTCGCTTTGGCAGTTCAAATTATTTAATTAAATACATCTGGAATAAAAAGCTGCTCTCAGCATCGATGACCAGAGAGCCACAGGCCATTCAACCCATCAATACATTGTGGCCATCAAGCCCCCATTTACATTAACCCTACAGTAAGCTCATTTATTATTCACTGGAGTTCATTAAAATGAGGGGGTGGGGGATCTTTTTGAAACCAATTTTGAATATTGAAAGGTAGAGTGGATGTGGAGAGGATGTTTCCTATAGTAGGAACGCCTAGAACCAGAGGGCACAGCCTCAGAACAGAGGACATCTCTTTGAAACAGAGTTTCTTTACACAAAGGTGGCAAACCTGTAGAATTCATTGCCGTTGACGATCAAGTCAGTGGGTATGCATGCATAGGTTCTTTATTAGTAAGGGCATCAAAGATTACGGGAAGAAGAAAGTAGAATGGGTCTGAGGGGGATCGTAAACCAGCCATGATAGAATGATGGAGCAGACTCAATGGGCTGAATGGCTTAATTCTGCTCTTATGTCTTACAGTCTACCTGGATTCTACTATTCACTCACACACTAAGGGCAATTTACAGTGGCCAATTAACCTTAAGCTATCAACATGTTGTTTGAAAAATTAAGCACATTTGGCTCATTAATGCTCTTCAAGAAAGGAAATATGCCATCTTACCTGATGTGAATTCCGACCTCCAGCAATATGCTCAACCCTTAATTACTTTGTAAAATGGTGCCCTAAGCCACACTACTCAGGGAAGGGCAGTAGATGCTAGTGATGCCTGCTTTCTGTTACGGAATACCGACTGCTTCTTTTTTATTTGTAGGGTTGCCTTCCCCTAGCATTAAACCAAGGTACGATTTAAGAGATTGTGGATAAGACTCAGAGGCTGATGGCAGCTTCCTTCATTCCTGGTGAACTATGATACTATTTGGATTAAATTAGATTAGCTTCATTTGTCACATGCACATTGGAATATCGAAAACCTACAGTGAAATGCATTCTTTGTGTCAATGACATACACAGTCTGCGGTGCCAAGAACGCCCACAACTTGCCCACACCCGGAAGAAACCTACGCAGTCATGGGGAAAACAAACTCCTTAGACAGTAGTGGGAATCAAACCCCGATCAGTAATCGCAGACACAGTAAAGCATTGCACTAACCACTACTCTGCCATGCCATTATAGTTACAAAACTTGTTTGCACCCTATTTTTTTTTAAAAACAGACAACATTATGGTGTAGGACCGAGTGTTGCTTTGTAACAGTCAATAGTAACCAAAGTAGGACGAATTGTTTGAGGATCAGCACAGAGCATTCCTGGAGCTCTTTAAAATTTTCACCCCTCTTATAGAAAAGATGTACTGGCTTAGGAGGTAATGCAGAGAAGATTTTATAGAAACATATAAAATGATGAAAGGGATAAATAAGATAGAGACAGGAGAGTAGTTTCCAACTGGTAAGTGAAACTAGAACTAGGGGGCCTGGACCTGGTGGTGTGAGTCCTGAGCCATCTGTACCTTTCTGATGGCGGCAGTGAAAAGAGAGCATGGCCAAATCTAATCTCAAGATTTGGGGGAATAGATTTAAGATGAAGATTCGGAGAAACTGCTTTTCCCAAAAAGTAGTGAATCTGTGGAATTTTCTGCCTAGACAAGCAGTACAGTCTAGCTCACTAAATATATTTAAGAATCATTTAGAAAGATTTTTTCATAGCAACATAATTGAGGATTACTAAGTGGAATGAGTCTATAGCCAGATCAGTCATGATCTTACTGAATGGCGTAGCAGGCTTGATCTAAACCAATTAATTATTCATTCCTATGTGTGGAGTGGCCAGGAGTTAGGTATTTGTAACCCAAGGAGAACTTGTACACAAGTACACCTGATTGGAAAAGGTAGCCTGATTCAAAATTGTTTAATGTCATTTCCAGTTGACAAGTTGCATCATGGCTTGCTATGGAAACACCTTTGCCCTTGAATAGAAAATCCTACAAAAAAGTAGTGGATATGACTCAGTCCATCAAGAGTAATGCCCTATCCACAAACTGAGTGTATCTACATGAAGGAAAGCAGTATCCATTATCAAGGACCCCCACCATCCAGGCCATGCTCTCTTCTCACTGCTGCCATCAGGAAGGTACAGATGCCTCAGGACTCATACCACCAGGTTCAGGAACAGTTATTACCCCTCAACCATCAGGCTCTTGAAACAGAGGAAATATCTTCACTCACCCCAACACTGAACCGTTCCTACAACCTGTGGACTCACTTTCAAGGACTCTTCATCTCATGTTCTCAATATTTATTGCTTATTTATTTATTTCCTTTATTTCTTTGGTATTTGTGGTTTGTCATCCTTTGCACATTGGTTATTGTCCGTCCTGTTGAGTTCAGTCTTTCATTTATTCTATTGTTTTTCTTGGGATTTACTGCTGCAAGAAAACGAACCTCAGAGTGTATTTGGTGACATGAATTTACTTCGAATTTTAAATGGAGAAGTATAAAGGAGAACAAAATGATTGTTACTCCAGATCCAATGCAGTGCAAAAAAACCCCACAAGGAACATAATAAATATAAATGAGAAAGCTTTATTTATATATATAAGCTATCTCATTTATACTTATTGTGTGTGTGTGTATAAGCTATCTCATTTATATATATTGTGTGTGTGTGTATAATATATATATATATATATATAGATTGAATGCATGCCCATATAGTGATGCTAGGTGCAGGAGTGTCTGTACATAAGGTGAATAACAGGAAATGATAAATTAGTGGTGGTTGGGGGTGTGGAGGGTTGGGTTAGTGGGTGGAAGTGTTGATCAGCCTTACTGTTTGGGAAAAGTAAACTGTTCTTGAGTATGGTGGTCCTGGCATAGATGTTGAACTAGGCCATCTCACACAAACTGGGTGGTGAACTTTGGCTGTCTGCTTTGCACTGGTCAGCCTTACACGCCAGGGAGCCAGAGCATTAAAAGGTCAAATTCACAGGATGCAATGCTCCTCAGACAGGATGAAGAGGTCAATACTCCCCAATGCCATTAGGCTTTACAATTCTACCGCCAGGACTTAAGAACTTTTTAAAAGCTATTATTAATGCTTTTTGAGATAGTGATTTAGATGCATATCATATTTTTTTTTAACTGAGTTAAGTATTGTTTGTAAGTAGTTTTGCTACAACAAGTGTATGGGACATTGGAAAAAAAGTTGAATTTCCCCATGGGGATGAATAAAGTATCTATCTATCTATCTATCTATCAGAAGGGTACCTGATTCTCAATGGAAAGAAACACCCAAACGGGATTTACGGGCAAGCTCAATTTCACTATTACAGTTTGAAAATTTACATCACCATGAATACACTGAGGAAAGGCTGCACTTGATTAGTTTCCTTTTCAAAAGGGATTGACAAGGATCTGATTTGTAGAAGGACTCATCTTAATGAAGTAGAAGAGGAACAAGAGAATGATTTTTTTCCATTGCTCTGATTGCAGCCGCTCACCAGAAAAATTAACATTTCCCAATCATGCAGTCAGCCAACCACAAACAATAAAAGAACTGGTTCAATGGACAACTGAGTCATTCAGATCCAGTCAGTGTTTTGTTGTGTTAGTAGAACAAATGATTAATTAGTGCGGGGGAAGGGGGGGGTCAGGGAGGCCACGTGTAATGTCAGAGGGCTTGTGGGATCATACTTCAGGAAACTCAAAAGGAGTTTGTAGCTTTTTCTTATAGAGAGAGTTCTAAACAGGTTTTATCAGCTTGTGATGTGCTGGGTCACAGAAGAGTGAAGGATGTCACTGATAGTCATCAAGAAAGTGGGTAACTCCAAATGTTGAGATCAGTCTCAGTAAAACCTTTTCAATGTTGTTTCTGTAATGTCAAATAGGTAGGTGATAATACAGCAAAAACTGCACTATAAGGCAACAGGCTGAGGGGAGTTCCTCAGGCTTATGGTATGAAGCACAGAAGGAATGCCACAGTAGCGTAGCGGTTAGTGTGATATTACTACAGCTTCAGAGTTCAATTCTGGCGGTCACTAAGAAAATTTGTATGTTCTTTCCACGTGCGTGTGGGTTGCCTCTGGGTCCTCCAGTGTCCTCCCACAGATCAAGGACATAATGGTTACTATGTTAATTGGTTATTGTAAATTGTCCTGTGATTAGGCTAGGGTCGGTAGGTTGCTGGGTGGTGCAGCTTGTTGGTTCAGAAGGGCCTGTGTACATATCTCTTAAATAAGATAAAGCAAAGTGGCAGAGAGTGCAGTGGGGAGTAAGAGATAACGAGTCAGAAGTAATGATTCTACATGTTACTGCCAGATCGCTCAGCAAAAATCACAGATGCCTGAGGCGGGACCATTCCAAACAACGAAGTCCAGATAAAGTAACCATGGATACTACACTTGACCGAATCAGCACCAAATGCAGGGAGCAGCAGGTTGACCAGTACCTAATCTGTCGCTGGGAATGAGATTCTCTTTCTGAAACCAGATGGTTAACAGAGACACCATGATTTATACATTCAGAAAAGCTTTAGAATTTTTAAACATAACTTTTATGGCTGCATAACAAACATGACAGAGCAGCAGTGTATGCAATTCAGGTCACTAAACAGAAACTGGGTGATCCCTTGAAAAAAGTTTCTAACAGACCTGGTACCAATACTCCTTTCTGCTGCTTGCCACAACAGACTCTCACAATGCCTGGGCACACATCTATTAGCTCTGCACATTCACTCTGCTCAGGGAAAGCAGTACAATGCTGCTCAAGCAGACAAGAAAGTGGATTAGTGGAAAACTCACTTCAAAACTGTTCATTAGCTAGATGGATGAGAAAATGATTAAGTACAATTCACATTAGATAGGAGCAGAAATAGGCTATTCGGCCCATTAAGTCTGCTCTGACAATCATGCCTGATTTATTTTTCCTCTCAACCCCATTCTTCTGCCTTCTCCATATAATCTTTGAGACCGTTACTAATCAAGAACCTATTAACTTCTACTTCAATATATCCAATGACTTGGCTGCCTGTAGTAAATTCCACAGGTTCACCACCCTTTTGCGAAAGAAATTCTTCTTCATCTCTGTTCTAAAGGGATGTCCTTCTATTCTGAAGCTGTGCCCTCTGGTCCTAAACTCTTTCAATCTCCCAATATTGGAAACATCTTCTCCATGTTCACTTTACCTATGCTTTTCAATATTCAGTTTCTTCATTTTTTTTGTTATTTATTTTTATTGAAGTTCATCATCAAACATTTCCATAAGATGTATTTCAGATATTGTACATATATATGATATATTCATATTTGCCACAAATCTCTACATAATATTTATCTGAGGTATACACTTATAGAAAAGAGAGGAAAGAAAGAACAAGCGAAAGGAGAAAACTATGTACAAGTAGGGAGTTATCTTTTTTTACAACATGTTCATTGATTTGTGAGAATAAAATCAGGCCTACGAGGTGTTATGTAGTTAAACCATTTATCCCAGTATGAATCAAATTGTTCCAACTTATGAGTAACAGCTGCTGTTATCTTCTCCATTTTGTAAATGGCCATTGTAACTTCCATCCATGCATTTAAGGTTGGGCTCTCCTGTGATAACCATTCCCTAGTAATTTTCTTTTTACCAGCCTCCAACAGTATATTCATTAAATATTTATCTCTTTTTACCATTCTTGAGGTATATATCCAAAATATATGGTCTTACTTTCTAAGGTTATTTCATATTTAAAGATGTCTTGTAGTGCACTGTGTATCCCACTCCAAAAGTCTTTGATAACCGGGCATTCCCAGAAAATATGATAATGATTTCCACAATTTCTCCAGCAAACAGTGAAGTTACTATCATAATGGGATTTCTGAGAGGGTGTAATAAAATATCTTATCAACTTTTTCCATCCAAACTCCCTCCATTTCTGTGAACTGGTACACTTCCATTGAAACCTCCATATTATTGTCCATTCTTCCTCAGATATAATTATCCCTCCTTCCTTCTCCCATTTTGTTTTAATGTATGAATTCGAATGTGTTTTAAGATTTGACAAACACTTATACATGCCTGAAATGATTCTACTACCGTTATCTGAATTATATGCTTTTCTAAATAATTCTATCAAACATGTACTTGCCTCGGTTACATTTTTAACCATCCTATTAACATATTGTTGCATCTATAAATACCAATAAAAGTCTTGTTTTTCTAATAAGTGTTTCTCTTTAAGCATTTCAAAACTGAACAGTGTTCCTTCTTTCATTATATTGCAAAGAACTGTTATTCCTTTAGCTGCCCAGTCCTTAAATCTAGCATCTAGTTTATTCGGCGTAAAATCCGAGTCATATACACACCAGTTAAAGAATTGCAATATCTTCCACTTGTTTATATTTTTTTCTAATAGTTTTCCATATTTTATGAGTCCATTTCACCCATGGAATATTCAGTTTCAATGGGATTCCCCCCTCATTCTTCTAAACTTTGGCAAGTACAGGCCCTAGGCCACCAAATGTCCTCACACATTAACCCTTTCATTCCTGGGATTATTCTCATAAACCTTCTCAAGACCCTCTCCAATGCTAAAATATCCTTTCTTAGATATGGGGCCCAAAACTGCTCACAATAATCCAAGTGTAGTCTGACAAACACCTTACAAAGCCTAAAAGTGAGGCACTGAGTGAACTGATGTTTGCATTGTCCCACAAGAGACTGTAAGACTCTAATACAAGGAATATGGGATGATGTGTTGCAACTTTACATAACGTAGATTACACCACCTGTGGAGCATTACATACAGTTCTAAGTACCACATCATAGAAAGGGTCTGATTATGCTGGAGAGTTCACCAGAATTTGGACCACTTTGATGATGGGGAGAAAGTAGACAAGCTACACTTATCGTGTACATGAGGAGTGACCTAGCTTATTTAGTTAGAGATACAGTGTGGAACAGGCCCTTTGAGCTGCACAACCAATTTAACACTCGCCTAATCTCAGGAAAATTTACCTATTAACTGCCACGTCTATGGGATTGTGGGAGGAAACTGGAGCACCTGGAGGAAACACACGCACTCACAGGGAGAACATACTAACTTTCTTACAGTGGACATCAGAATTCAACTCTGAACTCTGACGCCCGAGCGGTAATAGCATGATGCTAATTGCTATGTTACTATGGTGCCCTATCCCGAAGCTACTGTGGCACTGAGTACTTACAAAAACAAGAGGACATTGGTCTGTGAGGCAAAGAAGCTTTAAAAGGGATATCTTGAACTTGGTGCTACATGTGTTGGAAGGTATGCTATACTTGGACAATCTTTTGAATAGGCAAGGTACAGTAAGATATGGAATTAAAGTGGGCAAATAGCATTAGTGCAGATGGGTAAAAAGATCAGCTTGGACTTGGGCTGAAAGACAATTTCTGAATGATTCAACTCATATGGCTCTATTACAAAAAGTGACTGGTGATAAAAGGTGCCATCGTTGTTTAATAACAAAAAACTGTTTCCAACAGATTTTGTGGAATGATCAACTGCACCCAGCAACGATGAAGGACTGGGCTGGGTTGAGAAGACTTACCTTCTGCCCCAACTACAAATCAACACCCAATAATTCTCTCTGCTCTTGCACTTGACCAGACTGATTTCCAATTATATTGTACACTCAGTGTCCATTTCATTAGGTATAGAATGGAACCCTGTGTGGTATATTGCTGCTGTAGCCCATCCACTTCAAGGTTCGACATGTTGTGTAGTCAGAGATGCTCTTCTGCACACCACTGTTGTAACCACTGCTCCCACTAAGTTGCACAGATGCACAGCTGTGCAGTAACTGAAATGCTCTCGTTCCCAGTGTTTGTTGTGGCGCCACTATTCATTCTAAATATCATAGTATGCATATTACAAAAAAAAAGACACATTTAAAGTGCTGCTCAGTTTACAGGCAATGCAAAATTTCCTGCTCAGACCAATGGCTGGTCAGCTGTAAAAAAAAAACTTAAAGGGAACACTGGTTGCGATGCATGGTTATTTGGATTACTCTCACCTACCTGACATCTTGAATCAGTCTGGCCATTGTCCTCTGAACTCTCTCATTACCAAGGTGTTTTCACCCACAGACCAGCCACTCACTGGATGGTTTTTGTTTTTCTCACTATTCTCTGTAAACTCGAGAGACCGTGGTGCATGAAAATCCCAGGAGATCAGCAGTTTCTGAGATACGCAAACCACCTCATCTGGCACCAACAATCATTCCACAGAAAGTCACTTAGATCACATTCTTCCCCCATTCTGATATTTGGTCTCAACAACTGAACTTCTTGACTATATCTGAATGCTTTTATGCATCGAGTTGCTGCCACATGATTGGCTAATTAGGTATTTCTATTATTGAGATGTACAGGTGTACCTAATAAAGTGGCCACTGAGTGCAAGTTTCACATTAACTTTGCAATTTAATTTAAGCCATTCAATGAGATCGCTGATGCATCTCCTCTACCATTCCTCAAATTGCTTTTGAACATCCTAAAAGTCTGCAGATCTCAGCTTTTAATATATTGACAAATCCCAACCTTCTCTAAATGTAGAGGACATCCAGGTAGGTAACTCAGGTAGATATGGTACTGAAGGAGTCTGGCATGCTGGCCTTCATTGTTGGGGCATTGAGTATTAAGAGTTGGGAAGTTATGTTGCAGTTATATAACACTTGCAGCATGGTGTACAGTTTCAGAACTCCAATTATAGGAAGAAAGAATGCATAAAAGTTTTACGAGGATGTTGCCTGGACCTGGAGGCCTGACTTACAAGGAGAGATAGCATAGGCTTGAACTTTATTCCCTGGAATATAGGAGATTGAGGGATGACCTGAAAGAGGTACCGTAGATTCCGGACTACAGAGCGCACCTGATTTTAAGCCGCTGGCACTAATTTTAGAAATAAAATCATTTTTTTAAATGTAAAGGCCGCACCGGATTTTCGGCCGCAGGTGTCCCACGTTGTAATATGAGATATTTACACAGAAAGATATTACACGTGAGGATTTTTTTAACTTTTAATTAAATCCATATGGTAACAAAAACAAATACATATTGCAAATGCTTTTTTTCGAACCGTGCCCGTACGCGGCTACTTTTAAATATACGTTGCGTATACTTCTTTACTGAACAACATTCCAATATCTCCTAACGACTGGTAAAAAATATATATACTGCAGCCTACCAGGAAAAGTTATTGATACCTTTAACTTAAAAGCAGAGTTCGCTCAGATCCAAAGCCGCTCGCGTAATCCGCTCCCCCCCTCCTTTCCGTTTCATCGCAAACGGCATTTTCCCACAAGACGCCGCGAAACCGGGTGTGACGTCATAGCATCCCGCGATGTAGTACAGAAAACAAATATAGTTTAAACTAAGTAGGGTAGGTAGCACAATGCTTCGAGTGTTTTCCATGTTGATGAGGGTGAGTACAAATGACTGATTTACAATAATTTAATTGTGAAAGTGCGCTTGATTTATCGTACAATTTCATTGGACCTCTGTGAACTACTCATCAATTTTATTGGTCTACTGTTACGAGGCAAAATGTTTACGAGGCGGCATGAAAAAAATAATGTATTAGCCGCTCTGGATTATTGGCCGCAAAGTTCAAAGCTGTTCAAAATGTGGGAAAAAAGTAGCGGCTTAAAATCCGGAATCTACGGTATATCAGATTACAGGGGGTAAAGACAGGGTGAAAACACAGATCCCCCCCTTCCCCCCAGTTGGTGCATTTTCCAAATGAAATGTCAGTCAAGGCAGGCACATTAGTAATATTTAAAAGGTATCTATCTAGGTAAGTATGTGGATATAAAAAGGTTTAGAGGACAATGGGTCAAATGCAGGTAGATGAGATCAGTTCACTGGGCAGCATCTTCAGCACGGATGAATTGGGCTGTTAGACTGTATGAATGCTTCAGAACCACGATCCTGTTCCTCCTCAGTTGGCAATGGCCAACTGCTCTATTGTTCTAAAATGTACAGTCACTAACAGTCTTTCTGCTCTTACCACGTCAATCCATGGCAGAACCTTGCATGTGGCAATAAGATGGCCTTTCGTTAGCCTAAACTTTTATGAACACAATTAAATGATCCCAATCTCTTTTCAGATGGTAACTACTGTTAAAGGGAGTCAGGTTTTATTTATTTATTTTTTTTAAAGGGGGTTAAGGAACACAGAACATAGAGCAGTACAGAAGAGTACACTTTAACCCTTTAACCTAACTCTTCCCTTCACATCGCCCTCCAGTTTTCTCTCATCCATGCGTCTATCTAAGAAGAGCTCAAATAAGGAAGGAAAACAAAAGATGAATTTGAGAATTTACCGGGTAAAGTTGCACTTTCTGACGGAGTCCTCCTCCTGCTGGGACTGCAACAAGCACTGTCCTGATGCCTCTGTGACGCATATTTGTCCTGTGCTGATTGCATGCCTGTAATTGTTTTAAACAGAGTGAATTGAAGACAATTCAGGAGACCAAGCACACCAGCACCAATACGACTGATTAAAAACTTACCACTATTTGGAACAAAGTTAACGTGCAGCTGGATAGTATTTAAATGATTAAAGAAGTAAGAGCGATGAGGAGTTGAGGCCAGTACAGATCTGCCATGATCATACGGAATGGCAGGACAGGCTTCCAGGTCATGGCGGCCCTCTCTTACTGCTACTTCCTTGTGTTCTTATGTTCAGTGCCATCTCCCACATACAGGTTTCATGGTCCAACCACCTCTGCAGGCTAACAATTCAGTGCAGTACTGAGGGAGTACTGCATTTATAAGACCATAAGACATAGGAGCAGAAATAGGCCATTTGGTCTATCAAGGCTGCTCTGCCATTTAATCATTGCTGATTTATTATCCATCTCAACCTCATTCTCCTTCCTTCACCCCAAAACTTTTGACAATCTCCAACGACATGGGCTCCACTGCTGTCTGTGCCAATGAATTCCATAGATTCACCTTTCTCTGGCTAGAGGTTCCTCCTCAGCTCTGTTCTAAAGGGTGTCCTTCTAATCTGAAGCTGTACTCACTGGTCCTAACCCCACTACTATAGGAAACATACCTCCCACATTCACTCTTCTTATATATCTGATGGTTCAAAGAGAAGGCCCCTTGCACAGAGAGGGCAGGGAATCAATGCTTTCCCCCATCATCTCTGCTATTTGTGGGATATAGACTTTGCTACATGAGAATTACTGCACTTCAAAACGCTGTATGAGCCAAATTTCAAAGGTTGCACTAATCTTAAAAAAAAGTCAAAAGAAATTCAGACGCTGGAAATCTTAAAAACAGAGAAAGCTGGAAACATTCATCAGGCCAGGCAGCATCAGTGAAAAAGTGAAACAGAAATGCTTCCAGCTTTGATGAAGTGCTTTCAAACTGAAATGTTAACTGTTTTCCAGTTCACAGATGTTGCCAGACCTGCAAGGTGTTTTAAATATTTCCTGCTACAATAACTCTTAAAATTTCTTAATAATTTCCTGACTCCAAGTGAGTTTCAGAGGAAGACACATCCCAGACCACAGCTTTCACTCTCACTTCACTATATAATTGACCCTCATTCAAGTGGCAACTCATCACTTTTACAGGCAGAACTCATAATCTGCTGCTTTTGCTGGTCTACTCATTAATAAATATCATTGAAAGATTTCCAATTATTTCCATTTACATTTGGATTAAGGTTAGCTTAATTTGTCAAAGGCACATCAAAATATTTCACAGCAACTTACTAACCCTAGCTATATCTCTTTTTAGGAGGAAACTGGAGCACCCGGAGGAAACCGGAGCACCTGGAGGAAACCCATGCAGTCACATGGAGAACATACAAACTCCTTTCAGACAGTGGAGTAGTGGGAAACAAACCCTGATATTACAGCTGTAAAGCGTTGGGCTAATCGCCACTACAGGATGGAACGAGTGCGCGCGCGCACACACACACACAGTAAATTGGGGTAGCTGCTTACTTGGGATAACTCTTACAGAACAAAATAGCCTGGATTCCCTTCATTTATTTGGGACACAATGGCTCTTAATTGGGACAGAAGAGTTTCTAACTAACGTCAGTTGCGTGAACTTGTGTGGCCGTGAGACACTACACTGTGCTTAGAGTGATGTTTTTAAATAGCACCAGTTCTGTGAGTTTATGTTCAAATAGCAGTGATTTTTGTCACTGAAAGTTGGCAGGAAGTAAGCAGTAAAACAATCCAGAACAGTTTTGCTCACTCCAGTTTCAAGCATTCAGACTTGGACATGTCAGAAATGGCTGACAGTGAAAATGAAACGATTTCACTACTTCAACAACTTAGGCACTATGAAGAATTAGAAGATTTTGACAATCATTTCGATTGTTACATTGAAAATGAAGATTTGGAGGATGCCTTCGTCAAAAGCATTGCATAAAGGTACTCCATTATCTGCACCAGGTATCTGTGTTAATTTTGTTCATTTACAGTCAATCAAAAGAACACAGCAACATTTACAAGATGATTTCCTATGTTAACAAATATTAAGAACCAATTCACTTTTAATGCTGTAAAGATATTGGTTGCGTTCTACTTTGCTCTGTATTTCATTTAAATACATAATTGTTACTCAATTAAACATAGTTTGTCTTTTTTATACCTTTCTAACCATCTCCATAAAACTTTGGTTAATCGAGGCAGCTACTTAACAGTACTGGTCCCAATTAACTGGAATCACAATCATCGTATACCTAAATATAAACTTTAGACACACACACACACACAGATGTAGGAGGAACTCAGCAGGAAGGGGAACACCTACGGAGGGAAATTAACAGTCGATGTTTGAGTCCCTTGATCTGGACTCAGATATCATCTGACCCGCTGAGAAACTTCAGCATCTTGTGTGTTGCTTTGGATTCAGTAGCTGCAGACTGTGCCTCACCCTGTCACCCTCTTTCATTCTTCAAGAGCAATTATTAATCTGTCAACCAAGTGGCCTCTGGAACTGGGACTTGAGATGCAATCAGGAGCAGAAATTATAGCCAACCTGGACTTCGTCTTATTTTGCTTTTCTGTGGCTTCCGTTAGGGCCACAAGTCGAAAGTGAAAGAAGTTGTATCACCCTACAATTTAATTAGAAGCGCAAAAGCTGATTCATGCCCAATTCTTGTTGTTTCCTGCTCAAGGGACTGCAGTCAAGTCTACATACTACATGCCATAGTCCTGAGGAGACACCAGACTGCTTAGAGGAAGAGATATTTTAAGAGAAGTGAGCAGGGACAGTTGGCACTTCTTGTGTGCCACAGATCCCAAGGAGACATTGAATTGCACATATTTAGACACTTGGCAAGGACCAATAAAAAGCTATGTTGAAGTGGAGCTGCCACTAGGTGAGTGGGCCAGTGTTGGAACAAGGAAGTTAAGGCTTTGGCTTATGAAGGCTTCAGTGAAGGGAGGCATAGGCAGTAGTAGATTTTTTTTCATTATTCTTTCTTATTGCACATTTCGAGCAGTGGGGATGCCAGACAGGATACTGGAATGCTCCTCTTGTGGGACGTAGGAACACAGGGAGACTGCCAGTGTCCTGACGACTATACCTGCAAGAAATGCATCCAACTGCAGCTTCTAACAGACCATGTTAAGGAGTTAGAGCTGGAACTGAATGAAGTTCAGCCACTTAGGAGGGTGGGGGGGGGGGGGGGGTTGATAGACAGGACACAGGAGGAAGTTGTTACACTCAAGCTGCAGGACAGGGAAAGGGGATAGGCAGCCAGTGCAGAACACCCCTGTGGTTGTTCCCCTTAACAGCTTTGGTACACAGAAGTCCCAACTGGAGACAGTATGATAGATCTTCTATTAGGGAATGAGACTGGGCAGGTGACAGAAGTTTGTGTACCACAGTGCCATGAGTTTCAAAGTAAATATGCAAAAAGATATGCCTGCTGTGCTGGTTGAGATTCTAAATTGGAGAAAGGCCGATTTTGATGTTATCAGAAATGATCTTGGAAGTGTGGACTGGGGCAGGTTGTTTTCTGGCAAATGTGTACTTGATAAGTGTGAAGACTTCAAAAGTGAAATTTTGGGAGTACACAGTTTGTATGTTCCTGTCAGAAAAAAAGGCAAGGCTAACAGGTTTAGGGAAACTTGGTTTTCAGGAGATTGAGGCCTTGGTTAAGAAAAAGGAGGAGGTGCATAGCAGGTATAGGCAGGCAGGAATAAATGAGATACTTGAGGAATATAGGAAATGCAAGAGAACACTTAAGATGAAAATCTGAGGATCTCAAAGAAGACACGAGGTTGCTCTAGCAGACAAGGTGGAGAAGAATCCCAAGGACTTCTACAGAAGTATTTAGAGCTAAAGGTTAGCAAGTGACAAAACTGGTCCTCTGGAAGATCTGAGTGATAATCTATGCGTGCAGCTGAAAGAAATGGGTGAGATCTTAAATGGATTTTTCACATCTATATTTACTCAGGAGATAGACACAGAGCCTATAGATGTGAGGCAATGTAGCAACAAGGTCATGGACCTTATACAGGGCTGGAGAAGGGAAAGTCTAATAGGAAAGGACAGAAGGCCATGGAAGAAAGAAAAGTGAAGAGGAGCACCAGAGGGAGGCAATGGTTCCAGCCCTGTATCTCTTTCACCAATTAACTTCCCAGCTCTTTACTTCACCCACCCCTCTTGGTTTCACCCATCATCTGTTGTTTCTTCATTTCCCCCCTCCCCTGCATCTTTTAAATCTACTCATATTTTTTCCTCCAGTCCTGCAGAAGGCTCTCCACCCCATACGTCAATTGCACTCGGTTCCAAAGACGCTGCCTGACCTGCTGAGTTTTCCAGCATTTTGTGTGTGTTGCTTGGATTTCCAGCATCTGTAGATTTTCTCTTGTTTGTGACTGTTATTTAATAACTCTGTGCTGTACATGATTCTTAATCTTTAATAGCAAATTTATAATCAAATGCTATTTAAAGTACTGTAAGTAAACTGCAGTACAGCAAATAAAATTCAGGGCATACACACAAAATGGTGGTGGAACTCAACAGGTCAGGCAGCACAAATGGAGTGTAATGAACAGTCAATGTTTCAGGCTGAGACAATTTATTAGGACTGGAAAGCAAGGGAGCAGAAGCCAGAAAAAGAAGGTGGGAAGAGGGAAAGGAGTACAAGATTGTGGGTAATAAGTGAGACCAAGTAAGGGGGAGGTGGTTGGGAAAGAGGAGGATGAAGTAAGAAGCTGGGAGGTGATAGATGGAAGAGGTAAAGTGCTGAAGGATAAAGAGTCTAATTAGGGAGGATAGTGGACCATGGAAAGATAGGGAAAGGTGGAGGGGAAGCAGGAGGTGGTGATGGGCAGGTGAGGAGAAGAGAAGGGTTGAGAGGGTAACCAGAATAAGAGAGGAGGGATGGAGAAAAATTAATGAAATTTAGAGAAATCTATGTACATGCCATCAGATTGGAGGCTACCCAGACAGAATATGAGATGTTGCTCCTCCAGCTTGAGTTTGGCCTTATTGTGATAATACAGGAGGCCATGAATAGATGTGTCAGAATGGAAATGGGAGGTTGAATTGAAATTGAGGAAACTCAGGGAGAATCTGCCTTTTTTTGTGGCGGACAGAGTAAACATGTGTGACAAAGTGGTCCCCCAATCTATTTGCATCTCACCAATGTAGATGAGGCTGCACCAGGAGCACCAGATCTAATGGATGAACCCTGACAAACTCACAAGTGAAGAATCACCTCACCTGGAAGGTCTTTTTAGGGCCCTGAATGGTGGTGAGGGAGGAGGTGAAGGGGCAGGTGTAGCAGTTGTTGTGCTTGTAGGATAAGAGTCAGAAGGGAAATCAGTGGAGAGGGATAAGTGGACAAGGGAGTCACATAGAGAGTGAGCTCTCTGAAAACCTGAGAGTAGGGTAGGAAAATATGTGCTGAATATGGAGGTTCATGGTGACGCTCTGCAACTTCCACCACCTTCAAGTAATTTCTCCTCCCCCCCTTCACTTTTATCACTCCTCATTCTGATTACCATCTCTTCTCCTCACTTGCCCATCACCTCATTTTGGTTCCCCTCCTCCTCCTTCTTGGTTAGTCCACTGTCCTCTCCCATCAGATTCCTTCTTCAACTCTTCACATCTTCCATCTTTTCCCTCTCAGATTCTTACTTCATCCTATCTCTCTTCCACATGCACGCATCTTCCCCCTCATCTTATTCAAAGTTCAAACTGAATTTTATTATCAAAGTACATATATGTCACCATATACAACCCTGAGATTCATTTTTCTGTGCGCATACTCAACAAATATATAGAATAGTAACTATAACAGGATCAATGAAAGGTTAACCAGAGTACAGAAGACAAAAAACTGTACAAATGCAAATATAAATAAATAGCAATAAATAAAGAGAACATGAGATGGAGTCCTTGAAGGTGAGTTCATTGGCTGTGGGAGTATTTCAATGATGGAGCAAGTGAGCTGAGTGTAGTTATATCCTTTAATTCAAGAGCTTGATGCTTGAGGGATAGTAATTGTTCTTGAACCCGGTGGTGTGAGCCCTGAGGCTCTTGTACCTTCTACCTGATGGAAGCTGCAAGAAGAGAGCATGACCTGGATAGTGGGGATCCCTGATGATGGATGTTGCTTTCCTAAGACAGTGTTTCATGTAGATGTGCTCAATGGTGGGGAGGGCTTCACTCGTAATGTGCTGGGTTGAATCTGCTTTTTGTAGGATTTTCCATTCAAAGGCATTGGTGTTTCCATACCAGGCTGTGATGCAGCCAGTTAGTATACTGTCCAGAACACATCTATAGAAATCTGTCAAAGTTTTAGAAGCCCTACTGTATCCCATTTTGCTTGATTTAACTTTATAAGAGGCGACAGCATTCGAGCCCTGTCACAGCTGTCGAGCATCCCTCGTTGATTCAAGTCCAGAATTTACACTTTGTGCATGAAATGGTTTTCCAGAGATCATACCTGCATCTCTAACTTTCTTGGTTTTCAGACTTGAACGCCTCTGATCTGGCCCTCAGTAGATTTTGGATCTCATGGTTCATCCAGGGCTACTGACTGGGGAAGCCTGAGAATGATTTAGTGGGGACACACTCGTCTACAGCTGTTTTAATGAAGTCCATTACAATGATGGTGTATTCATTTAGATCTCTTGTGCAGAAAGAGTTATGCAGTGATAATGCAGAAAGATTGAAGTTAATAACTCATCGGGGTGATTGGTAAGTTCGTGGCCTAAGGTAGAAGGAAATGAGTTATTATCTTCAAACTTTCTGCATAATCACTCAAAGAGTTGAACTGCATGTGCATGTAATGAGAGCTGAATAACTCATCTCCTTCTACCCTGCTGTGGACACTTTCTGGAGGCCCAAGATCCGTATGCTCCACGACAGCTGCACTAAGTGTGGAGGGGACTATGTTGAAAAATAAATGTGCTGGGTTTTCTAAAATTGACTCCCTCTACCTTAGGCCATGACCTTATCAATCACCCCTCGTACATCCATGGAAGTTGCAGTAAGGCAAGGATTAGATTGCTAGAACATTTGATGAACTAGGAGATTTGTAGTCTACTGAGGGTTAGATCTGTGGCATTCAAGACCAATGATCCAAAACAATACAAGTAGTCCAGGTATGACCTACAAGAAAGCTATTTTAAGGGCGAGAAAATAATTCTGATTGAGATTAGAGATAGAATAAGATATATGTCAGCTCTAGCAGGGTTTGCAGGCCATAATATCATGAATGGCTGTGATGCTTCACTCCCAGATGAGCTCAGTGCCTTTTATGCAAGTTTTGAAAGGGAAAATAAAGGTCCACCTGTGCAAACACCTACAGAATCTGGTGACCCTGTGATCTCTGTCTTGGAGGATGACGTCAGAACATCTTTCAAGTGGGTGAACTCTTGCAAGCCATCAGGCCCGGATGGTGTACCTATTAAGGCTCTGCAAACCTGTGCTGACCAACTGGCAGGAATATTCAAAGATATCTTCAACCTCTCACTGCTCCAATCAGAGGTTTTCATCTGCTTTAAAAGGATGACAGTCATATCAGTGCCCAAGAGAAACAGGGTGAGCTGCCTCAATGGCTATCGCCCAGTGGCACTTATATCTACTGTGATGAAGTGCTTTGAGAGGTTGGTCATGGCTAGAATCAGAATCAAGTTTATCATCACCAGCATGTGACATGAAACTTGTTAACTTAGGAACAATAGTTAAATGTAATACATAATCTAGCAGAGAAAAAAATAATAATAAATAAAATTTTATATTTTAAAAATAAAATTAAAAAAATAATAAACAAGTAAATCAATTACATATATTGAATAGATTAAAAATGTGTAAAAGCAGAAATACTGTATATTTTTAAAAAGAAAGGTAGTGTTCAAAGATTCAATGTCCATTTAGGAATTGGATGGCAGAGGGGAAGGAGCTGTTCCTGAATTCCTGAGTGTGTGCCTTCGGGTTTCTGCACCTCCTACCTGATGGTAACAGTGAGAAAGCACTTGCCCAAGGACCTGAACACCCGCAGTTAGCCTATCGCCAAAATAGGTTCTACAGTGGATACAATCTCCACTCAGCCTTGGATCACCTGAACAATACCTACCATCAGGCTGCTGTTTACTGACTACAGCTCAACATTCAACATAATCATAGCCTCAGTTCTAATCAACAACTCCAAAATCTGGGCCTCTGTACCTTCCTCTGCAACTAGATCCTTGACTTTCTCACCGGGAGACCACAGTATCTGCAGATCAGTAATAACATCTCCTCCTTCCTTACAATTAACACTGGTGCACCTCAAATGTGCTTAATCCACTGCTCTACTCTACACCCACGACTGTGTAGCTAGGCACTGTGAAACACCATATATAAATTTGCTGACAACACAACTATAGTTTGCAGAATTTCAGATGGTGATGAGGAGGTAGACAGGAGCGAGATAGATATGCTGATTCTGTGGTATCACAGCAACAACCTTGCACTCAATGTATGGAAGACCAAGGAACTGATTGTAGACTTCAGCAAGGGGCAGTTGAGAGAACACACACCACCAGTCCTCATCGAGGGATAAGAAGTGGAAAGGGTGAGCAGTTTCAAGTTCCTGGGTGTCAACATCTTTGAGCATCTATTCTGAGCCCAACATACTGACGCAATTATAAAGAAGGCACAACAGGGATAATATTTCATTAGGGGTTTGAGGAGAATTAGTACGTCACCAAAGACACTCGCAAGATGTACCAAGAACATTCTAGCTAGTTGCATCATTGCCTGGCATGGAGGGGCCACTGCACAGGATCAGAAAAAGTTGCAGAAAGTTGTTAACTCAGCTAGATCAATCATGGGCACTAGCCTCCCCAGCATCCAGGTCATCTTCAACAGGCGTTGCCTCAAAAATGCAGAATCAATTGTTAAGGACCACCATCACCCAGGACAGGCCTTCTTCTCATTGCTACCATCAAGGAAGTGGTACAGGAGCCTGAAGACACACACTCAACATTTCAGGACTGGTTTCTTCCCCTTCACCATAAGTTTTCAGAATGGACAATGAACCATGCACACTACCTCAATATTTTTCTTTCCTCTCCTTTTGCACTACTTATTTATTTTTCTTTTTATATATATAATTATATTTTATAGCTATTTTATTACGTATTGCAATGTACTGATGCAGCAAATCAACAAATTTCATGACACATGCCAGAGATATTAATCTTGATTCTGATTTTGGAGTGCAGATGGCCCAAGCAAGAAAGGTCTTTGAGGAGCACAGCTTCCCCTTTGCACAAGAGGATACCAGAGCCATTTCAAAACACAGACCAACTAAGAGAAATTATTTTACTAACTTTTTAGTATCAGTTATTAGTATGTGGTTTGTATTGACTTGTAACAGCTGTATTTTGAATGGTGATGATGTTGTAAGTAAGGAATTTAAATGTAGTTTACCAAATGCTCAATATCCATTACTGCTCGTCAATTCTGTATAAAAATGCATTTGGCATTTTGTTCTGAGGGGCCATGCTGTTCTCCTCGAGCACAAGGAAAGTAAAGTGTGACAAGGAATAAGTTTAAGTTTTCAGAGTCCAGTTAATTGGTGATGTTATGCCCGCAGCCCCCTCCTTTGTGAGAATCGCAAGAGCACTAGTGGGTTGGGTCAGTGGACCCAGGAAATGGGAGAGAGACGTGCCGGATGCCTCGTTCCCCGGCGATGCAAAATAACGCGACATTGGCCATTGTCTCTTGGGAGACACATTTGTGGATTGGGGACTAGGCTACGTGCAAGCCCTCGGGCAAAGTGGGCTGGTTGAGAGAGAGATTGCATCACCCCCAACCTGACTGACATCTACTACCCTGCGAGTCAAGATAAAAGAGGGGCTGTAGAGACGGCCCCTCAGACGCACCAGAAGAAACGCTAGCGATCCCGTAATAGCGGGAAGCCATTTGAAGGAAGCCACGTGCGTTCGGTTCCCTTGCTTGGGAACCGGTGGCAGGTACCACAGAAACGATTTTCTTGAACTAACAACAGGGAACCAACTCCCCCGACTCAACGGATTGGCCTCATCAAAAGACCCGGGCAAGTTTCTTTTCTCACAAATCTCTCTCTCTCCAACAAGTGAAAACCCAGCGGTCCCCAAAGGCTGAAGCCTGCAGGAACTGAGTGACTTTTATATTTCCATCGGACAATATATTATCCCCTAGACAAACGATAGAGTTATTTCTTATTGATGATTATTACTATACCCGCGCTTTTAGATTGAGTATTGACGACGTATATTATCTGAATGTTTGTATTAATCTTATTTTTGTGCCTCTTTATAAATAAAGACTTTTAAAAATAGTACCATCAGACTTCAACGGACCTCTCTATCTTTGCTGGTAAGTGACCCAGTTACGGGGTACGTAACAGTGACGACACAGTAAGGCATCAAAAGCAGATGAGAAAATAATTGAAGCAGCAATTAAAATGTCCTTCATGCTCCAAGGACTAAAGTACAAGGGGTATAAGTTTGGTATGTTACCAAAGTTTCCAGCAAATTTCTATAGATGCACTGTGCAGAGCATTGTGACTGGTTGCATCATTGTCTGGTATGGAGGCGCCAATGCACAGGATTCAGAAAAGCTCTAAACAGCTATAAACTCAGCCAGCTCTATCATGGGCACTAGCCTCCCCAACATCACAGACATCTTCAAAAGATGATGCCTCAAGAAGACGGCATTCATCATTAAGGACAGTCACCACCCAGAACGTGTTACCTCACAATTTTGCTCTCTTTCTGTACTACCTATATTTATATTTCTCATTGAAACTTACAGCATTTTTTATGCATTGCATTGTGCTGCTGTTGCAAAATAACAAATTTAATGGCATACGTCAGAGATAATAACCTGATTTGGATTCTGGTTATGCTGCAACATTGCAAAGCCTTTAGACCACACGTTTACCTTTGGGGGTGGATATAAAGTAATGCAGATTTACCAGAATGACACTTGGCAGGAACAATAATACAAGCATCCACAGGAATTTGGAGGATGAAGGAAAACTTTGACTGATTCTGAAGATATCAAGATGGGAACTGATGGACGTTTTGCTGATTTGGGAGTTCAAGAGGCCCAGTCCAAAAGTTATAGGCAGACATTCAGGGATGAGATTCGGAAACATTGAAGTTAATAGGCAAGTGGAACACTGCACCTCTTCCATTATGCTGTTTCAACTGATGACTTTAAAATTAAAGATTAATAGATTTCCTTAAGGGATAGGAGGCAATGAATTAAGGTGTACACTAGCTATCACTCCATTGAACGGTGCAACAAGAGATAGCCTCCTCCTTTTCCCAATGTCATATAAAATGCAGTAGTCGATCTCTTTCATTTCACTCTGTGGCTACTTTATTAGGTACACCTCCTTGTTAATGCAACTATCTAATTGGCCAATCATGTGGCAGCAACTCAATGCATAAAAGCATGCAAACCTGGTCAAAATGTTCAGTTGTTCAGACCAAACATCAGAATGGGAAGGAAATGTAATCTAAGTGACCTTAATCGTGGAATGACTGTTGGTGCCAAATGGGTGGTTTAAGTATCTCAGAAACTGCTGATCTCCAGGGATTTTCACATACAACAATCTCAAGAATTTACAGAGAATGGTGCGAAAAACAAAAAAAAATCCACTGAGCGGCAACCTGTGGGCAAAAACACCTTGTTAATGTGAAAGTTCAGAGGAAGATGGTTAGACTGGTTCAGGCTGACAGGAAGGCAACAATAACTCAAATAACCATGCAATACAACAGTGATGTGCAGAAGAACATCTCTGAATACACAACAATTCGAACTTTTAAGTGAATAGGCTAGAGCAGCAGAAGACCACAAACATATACCGAGTGGTCACTTTATTAGGTATAGCAAGTACCTAACAAAGTGGCCACTAGATGATAAATAAAACAGAGCTTTCAACCAACTTGCTCAGCTGTCAGATCCTGGAAGAAAATGAACATAAATCAAGTGGGAAAGGAAGGAAAAGTCTCATCAGTTTCTGTACTTGCCAGCAGATACTACAAATGTTGCTAAATAGGACAGACAGACTGCATTAATTTCTGGGCCTGAAACCTCCTATGTCAGTTAAACCACAGGCACACATGGTTTTAATAGAGCCTCACATCAAGCTCACAGAGAGGAATATACAGTACCGTATATCACAATTCAAGCAGAGCAGAGCCTGTGTGGCTCTCCTCTGCACCAGCTTTTGAACTTCACATTTTCACACTAGCTCTTCATCAAACTGGCCTGGATTACTTGACTGAATCGAAAACACCAAAGAAGTTCCCAGCATGTTTAATACTGGTGGCCATAACTCACTGATGCTAGAGTAAAAACAATTTTACACACATAAACGTTTGGAGAAGGGGAATTTCTGAACAGTGACTAAACAGCCACTGTACAGTAATACCTCATAAAACTGCAAACATTTTCAGAAATAAATGTTCCTTCTTTTAAGAAGCTGAACCAATAATGCCAGAAAAATTTTGATCAAAACTGCTTGAAAAATTGAAACATCTTAAAAAATTGACTTATCATAATGTGGGTATAGTATTTGTAACTTTGGAAAACAGTAGTACTGCAGTTTTTAATGAGAACCATGGCCCAATGAATGCTTCATAAAACTGACCGCAGAAAACACCAGCTTTTGTCAGGGCAGGGCAGGATTACAATATGGCTTCTAATGAATGAAACTGTTAATGTACAACAATGAACAAAAAGACCCACCTGTTTCACCAATGCAAGTTAATATTCAACTCAGTAAAAAGAAACACAAAAGATAGACTTTTAAAAGTTGAATTTGAGTAGTTATTTTTACACAAAGAAAACACTCAAATGACATGTAATATGGCTTGGATAAAAAGCAAGTTCCTTCAGATGAACTTTGGAATGGCCAAGACGACTGTTGGAAATGTTTGCTATAAGCTCCACTTCTTTGGTGTCACACCTTGGCACTTGCTGATACTGAACAAAGACCTGCATGGCAAACTTTGATAATCTACTACCTAATTCTATGCAGTAGTACTTTATGACCATCAGGTTCAAGAATTGGAAGATGGAAAATAAGAGCTTGATAAATGAACCACATGCCAAACCATTAGAATTTCCAAACAATGAGATACCAGATTATCAGAGTTTTATCATAGTTAAGGGTGATGACATGGAAATGCAGTTCATGAAGGTTTCTCATGATGTGACACAGCACCTGTTGTTGGGGTCACAAGAGACAGCTGATGCTGAAATCTGGAGTGACAAACAAAATACAGGAGGAAAATGGACAGTTAACTCTTAGGTTGAGACTTTTTTGCTGGCTAAGCTCCCCCAGCGTTTTATTCATAATTTTTACCCACCCGGCAAGAGGCACAGAAGCCTGAAGTCCCACACCACCAGGTTCGAGGACAGCTACTTCCCTTCAAACACTTGGTTCTTGAACCAACTGGCAAAGCCCTAATCACGATAGTTTAGACACAATATGACCACTATGCACTAAAATGGAATTTGTTATTTTTCCATTCTAATTCTGTTTGTTCTCGTAAAAACTGTGTAGTTTAGGTTAAATTTTCCTTTTTTAGTGAATAATGGTCATATCATGCTGCTGCAAGGTTTTCACTGCACCTGTGCCTACGTGTACATATGCAGATGACAAAAAAAATCAATGTTGTTGTGTCATTCCTGCCTGTGGCCATCAAACTTTACAACTCCTCCCTCAGAGTGTCAGACACTCTGGGCCAATAGGCTGGTCCTGGACTTATTTCCACTTGGTATAATTTACTTATTATTTAATTATTTCTGGTTTATTTTGCTATATTTCTACTCTATTCTTGGTCGGTGCAACTGTAACGAAACCCAATTTCCCTCGGGATGTCTGTCCCTGGGATACAATGGGTTAAATCAATGGCTAAATTCAGCTGTGCAAATCATGAATGTTGATCTGCTGTGGGCAAGTAATAATTTGCTAAAATGCACAATTTGCGAGGATTTCATAATGTACATGACTTTGGCTGTAATTACAGGAAGGTGAGAGCAAGCAAAATCACGGAACTAAGCCTTGGCCATTAATCTCTTATACATGAAAACAGTAACTGTCCATTATGCATCAAGTGTTGTGCCAAGTCCAAATGCTATGTTTCAGCACAGATACTGAAAGGATGATTTAAAACCCCATTTTTAGAAGGTTACTTTCTTTATGACAGAGAAAAGGTAGTAAATGCTGCTCAAATTTGTACATGACACATCAATAACCTTCCTTCAGTCCAGTAACACTATTTCAACCCTGTTTATTTGTGTGGCTTTAAATGAACTGCAGATGACATGAACAGCTGTTAGAGGAGGGGAATCTTGCCCTTGGTAGGATAATCAAGGTTTTAGTTATAGCTCCAATAGTAACCAATCTAGAACCAATATATTCAGATTACTTAAATGGGTTAATATTCTTGTCAGTTCAGGAACAGTGGGACAGATTTCTAATGAAAAGATGGGCTTTTTCAGTAATTGATGTTCCCAGAATAAACTGACTTCCGTCTTCCAAGTTAACAGGCAGACAAAGCAGAAAATGGAGGAAACTCAGTCATCTCTCAGTAACCACCAGACACCGGCAGTTGGAATACCATGGGTTGTGCCAACTTTTGTCAGTATCAGCTCGCCTAGCAACTACTCAAATAATGAAGACTTCAGAAGATTTAGATCAACTGAACCAACATAAAAGCTGTATCACTTCTTGATTGTTAGGTGTTTAGTGCCAAGTGTGGCTATATATGGCCACTATTGCTGAACAAACTGCAGTCTACCCCAATTATATTTATTTATTTAGAAATACAGCACGAAATAGGCCCTTTCGGCCTTTCAAGTCGCACCACCCAGCAACTACTGATTTAACCCTAGTCTAATAATAGAACAATTTACAAAGACCAATTAACCTACTAACCAGTATGTCTTTGGAGTGTGGGAAGAAACCGGAGGACCTGTAGAAAACCAACGCATTCCACAGGGAGAACGTACAAACTTCTTACAGAGGACCATAAGATAAAGGAACAGAATCAGGCCATTTGGCCCATTGAATCTGCTCCGCCATTTGATCATGGCTGATCCATTATTCCTCTCAGCCCAAATCTCCTGCCTTCTCCCTGTATCCCTTCATACCCTGACCAATCAAGAACCTATCAACCATATCATACATAAAGACTTGGCCTCCACAGCTGCCTGTGGCAACATATTCCACAGATTCATCACTCTCTAGCTAAATAAATTCCTCCTCATCTCCATTCCAAAAGGGCCTCATTATTCTGTCCTCTGGCCTTAGACTCTCCGACCTTAGGAAACATCCTCTGCATATCCACTCTATCAAGGACTTTCACCAATCAATACGTTTCACCCCTCATTCTTCTGAATTCTAATGAATACAGGCCTAGAGCCATCAAACGCTCTTCACATGACAAGCCATTCAATCCTGGAATCGTTTTTGTAAACCTCCTTTGAACCCTCTCCAGTTTCAGCACATCCTTTCAAAGATAAGTGACCCAAAACTGCTCACAATACACCCCAAGTGAGGCCTCACCAGTGCTTTATAAAGATTCAACATTACATCCTTACTTTTATATTCTAGTCCTCTTGGAATGAATGCTAACATTGCATTTGCCTTCCCCACCAGTTTCAACCTGCAAACTAACCTTTGACTCCCAAGTTCCTTTGTGCCTCAGATTTTTGAATTTTCCCTCCATTTAGAAAATAGTTAACCCTTTATTTCTACTTCCAAAGTGCATGACCATACACTTCCCAACACTGTATTCCATCTGCAGCAGCTTTGCCCATTCTCCTGATCTGTCTAAATCTTTCTGTAGTATCCCTAATTCCTCAAAACTACCCATCTCTCCACCTATCTTCATATCATCGCAAACTTTGCAACAATTCCATTATCCAAATCATTGACATATAGCGTAAAAAAAGTCCCAACACAGACCAGAAAAGGATCCTTTATTCTTGCTCTTTGCCTTCTACCAATCAGCCACCGCTTTATGCATGACTGTTTTAAGTTCTCTAATCAATTCCGGTTCATTGCAAAATACCTAAAACTAGAATATCTGATCCCCTAGTGGGGTCAAAAAACCTATCTCTGAGGTATTCTAAAAATTACCCCTCTTGGGATCCAGCACCAACCTAACTTTCCCACTCTACCTGCTTATTGAAATCTCCCCTGACTATTGTAACATTGCCCTTTTGGCATGCATTTTCTATCTCCCTAATATGTAGACTACATCCTTACTACCATTTGGGGGTCTGCATATAACTCCAGAAACTTTTCAATCCATCAGGATGTCAGGCTTGAACTCCAACACTCCAATATGTAACAGTGCCGCGCTAACCTCTATGCTACTGTGGCACTTCACTTTAGCCATTTCCAACACTCATCTCCAGGGCATCAGGACAGTAAAGATACCTTGTCACACTATTGTTTATTGACTACAGTTCTGCCTTTAATACCATTATTACAAGCTCCAGACACTGAGTGTTAATTCCTCTCTCTAAAACTGTATCCTTGTCTTTCTGACCAAGAAACTGCAATCAGTAAGGATAAACAGCAAATTGATTACTAGTGCCCCACAAGTTTGCACCCTCAGCTCCCTACTCTATTCCCTGTACACTCTCATCTGTGTTACCAGATTCTGCTCTAACTCCATTGAAAAGTTTGCAAATGATACCACTGCAGTGGGCTGTATCTCAAATAATGCTGAGTCAAGAGTACAGGAAGCAGATGGAGAGCTTAGAGACATGTTGTCATGACAATCATTCCTTCAATATTAACAAAAGAGCTGGTCGTTGACTTCAGAAAGGGAAACGTTGCACATGCTCCTGTCCACATCAATGGTGTTGAACTTGAGAGGGTTGAGAACTTTCTAGGGTTTCTAGGTGTAAAACATCACCATTAAATAGGTTATCCTGGCCCAACGATGATGTTCCCATGGACAAGAAAGCTCACCAACACCTCTAGTTCATCAGTAGAAAAATTCAGCACGTCCCTGTCAGCTTTACCAATTTTTATTGATGTACCATAGAAACAATTCTATCTAAATGCACAACGGCCTGGTATGGCAACTGCTCTGCACATGACCACAAGAAACTGCAGAGTTTCTAGTACAAAGCATGGCACATCACAGGAACCAGCCTCCTTTCTATGGACTCTGTCTACACTTCTCACTGCCCCAGTAAAGCGGCCGGCATAATCAAAAACCCACCCAATCAGTATATATTCTCTTCTTCCCTCTCCTAATGAAGATACAAAAAGCCTGAAAGCATGTCCCAGTATGCTCAAGGATGACTTCTATTCCACTATCAGTCTCTTGAATGGACCTCTTGCACAGTAAAAATAGACTCTTGGTCTCACAATCTACCTAGTTACGATCTTGCACTTTATCGTTTCCCTGCTCTGTAATTTTTCCAGTAGCTTTTAGCCTTTATTCTGCATTGTTATCATTTAACTGTGTAACAATCTGACCTGTAGGCAAGACAAGCTTTTCACTGTATCCGATACATGTGACAATAATAAACCAATGCCAATACCATCATAATTAGCAAATCAATTAAGGGCTTTGCTCATTTTGGGTCCCATAAACTCAAAAGGCTTTCACAGAACACTGTGATTTACTACAGCTGGTACCAAAAACGCGGTGTGGTTTTTACATCTGGCCTAGTTAAGCAGAAGGACATTTTTTTTCCTTTTAAAACAAAGACTGAACCCATTATCTAAATGTGCTTTATCCCACACTTGAGAGCATGAGCAGCGTTTACCATCCAACAGACAAAATCCAAACATCTGATTTCCATTCTCAAATTAGGCAGCAACTACTTCCTATTACTTCTACCCCAATCAAAACGAAGTTTATGAAATTATGAGGCATAAATACACAGCTGGTATCTTTTATCCCAGGGTTAAAATGCCCAATACTAAAAGGCATGAATTTAAGGTGAGATGGGGAATTTTCAAAGGAGATGTGTGGGGTAAGTTGTTCTTTTTTATATATACAGAGAGTGGAGGGTGCCTGGAATGTGCTGCCAGGGGTGGTGGTGGAAACAGATATGATAATGGTGCTCAAGATGCTTTTAGACAAGCACACGAATGTGCAGGGAATGCAAGGATATACATCATGTACAAGTGGAAGTGATTAGCTTAATTTGGCATCATGCTCAGCACAGACATTGTGGGTGCCTGGAATGCGCTGCCACAAGTGCTGGTGGAGGCAGACACCATAAAGACATTTAAAAGGCTCTTAGATAGGCACGTGAATGTGCAGAGAGTGAGGGGTGGGCGATCACAGACTACATGCAGACAAAAGAGATTAATGTAATTAGGCATCATCATCAGAATTTGTTTAGCACAATACTGTGGGTCAAAGGGCCTGTTCCTGTGCTAGGTTTTGGATGGGGTAGACACCACAATGCTGAAGAATAATAGATCAGAGAAACCAGTTTATGATTGGGAACTACAAGGAAATACATTTAAGTTTGCAAATGCAATTTTACATTTTTTAAGATTAATCTTTAAAAATGGTAATATTACATTTACAAAATGACATGTATTGAATTTGCACTTAAAATTAAGAACAGACAAAATGTAATCAGTTTATGAAAATTAAAACACTGGAGCTGGAAATCCAGTGAAAAAACAGAAAATGGTGGAAACACTCAATTGGTCAGCCAGCTTTGCAGAAAGAAAAAAAAGCAAATGGTTTTAACACAAGAGATTTTGCAGATGCTGGAATTCCAGAGCAACATGCAAAAATTACTGGAGGAATTCAGCAAATCAGGCAGCATCTATGGAAATGAAAACAGTCTACATTTTGGACCTGAAACCATTCATCAGGACTAGAAAGGAAAACTCATGACTAAAAAGGTGGGGGAAGGGGAAGAACTACAAGCTTGAAGGTGATAGGTGAAATCAGTTGGGTAGGCAAAGGGGGAATGAAGTGAGAAAGCTGGGAGGTGATAGTTAGGAAAGGTGAAGGGCTGAAGAAGCAATCTGATAGGAGATTGCAAATAAATTATGTGAGAAAGGGTTTAATGTTAAAAATTACAATTAATAAATAACTTTAAACATTAAGTGTGTTTTTCCCCACAGATACTGTCTGATTAACTGAGTATTTCCAACATTTCCTTTCTTTTTGGTTTCAGTATTGAATAATTCACTGTCTACCTACAACATGTGTGCGAGATTATTTCTTAAACAAGAACGTTAATAAAATGGGAATTCCTCACAGTGCATGAATTTTCCTCAAAAGCAACTTGCTTTTAGAATAGTTTTCCATTTATGTAAATATTAGCCCCCAACACAAATAAGAACCTACATGTAAATTAAAATAAAGCAACCTCAAATCAAATGCATCTGCGAATGGTGAGCTTTACTGCTTTCAGCAGCCAGATATTGAAGTGAGACACTTTTACAGCCAGTAGAAGAGTATGAATGGATTTCACGGTATTGGATAGGAACTGGAGAGGGGAAAACAATGAACAGAAGAATATTACCCTGATGACTAAGCATCCCAGAATAAAGAAGGCTACAGATGGAAAACGTAGCCTCACCTCTCCTTTGCCAGTCACTACACTGGACCATCACGTCAAACTGTCATATGTGCTGCTCTTGTTATTTATGTTGACCACAATGACTTAGCTGTGGTTCTGTCCAGTTCTAATCATTTACCACAAGCTGTCACAGCATGGTACTAATTATCAGGACATATGGACAACATTTAGAACATAGAACAGTACAGTGCAGTACAGGCCCTTTGGCCCACAATGTTGTGCTGACCTTTTAACCTACTCTAAGATCAATCTAACCCTTCACTCCTACAAAGACCAAACACAAGGAAATCTGCAGATGCTGGAAATTCAAACAACACACACAAAATGCTGGTGGAACACAGCAGGCCAGGCAGCATCTATAAGGAGAAGCACTGTCGATGTTTCGGGCCGAGACCCTTCGTCAGGACTAACTAAAAGGAGAGATTTTTCATCCCACCCCCTCTGGTCTTCTCCTATCATTTCGCATTTCCCCCTCCCCCCACCACTTTCAAATCTCTTAGTATCTCTCCTTTCAGTTAGTCCTGACGAAGGGTCTCGGCCCGAAACATCGACAGTGCTTCTCCTTATAGATGCTGCCTGGCCTGCTGTGTTCCACCAGCATTTTGTGTGTGTAGTTACTCCCACAAAGACGTTCATTTTGTTTTATCATCCACGTACCTATCTAAGAGCATCTTAAATGCCCCAAATGTATCTGCCTCTACCACTATCCCTGGCAGCACATTTCACATACCCATCACTCTCTGTGTAAAAACAACCGACCTCTGACATCCCCCTTAAATTTTCCTGAAATCACCTTAATATTATGCCTCTTCGTATTAGCCATTTCTGCCCTGGGAAAAGGTCTCTGACTGTCCACTGGATCTATGCCTCATATCATTTTGTACACGTCTATCAAGTCCCCCTTCATCCTCCTTTGTTCTAAAGAGAAAAGCTAGCTTTGTCAATCTATCTTCATAAGACATGCTCTCTGATCCTAAGAGCATCCTGATAAATCTCTGTCCCCTCTTTAAAGCTTCTACATCCTTCCTATAATGAGGAGATCAGACTGATCACAATAATATTCCAAGTGTGGTCTAACCAGGGTTTTATAGAGCCGCAATAAATAATGAATAATATCATAACTTCATGAATAATCATACCTCAGCCATGACTCTTCAAGATTAGGATAGGCAACATACACAGTTGCTTAAAGAACACAAGGAAAGAATCAGACTGAATTGTTTGCTGTACTTTACAGCAGGCTTGATTGTTCCCTTTCCTGTTATTTTTTAACCTCTTTCTCAGAATCTCATTTCACACATCTTTCCTGAGGCAATGGATTAGAGCCAAGATCTCTGCTCTGATCTGCAAACAACTGTTAGAAGGATCAGCAGCAGCTGGGGGTACCAAGTGTTACAGCTCCTTCCCTGTGCGGTCACACTTAGAATTTTAGGCACCAGCATCCAGACAGAGGAGAAAAGTACTGGAAACAGATAGCAGGTCAGACTGCAAACGTAGGATTAAAAAGGGATTGGGGAAGGTAGGGGTATGCCAAATACATCAATTTTGGGTATACAGTCAACAGGTTGATTAGAATTTTAAAGTAACACACAGGAAAGATTCCATAAAGCCATTTTCAGATAGAACATTTTTTTCCCCAAATGAAGGAAGGGGAAATGAGTTGACAATTTAGCTTCTGTTCTTGAGCAGAGTGACTGGTGGGTAATTACAAACAGCTCACCTATGAAATAGGCAAAAGGCTTCATTTGCACTGCTCTGCTGAAAGGAAACAAGCCTTACTCTTTTCATATAATGTAGCCTCTCACCCGAAGTAACTTAAGAAAATTTGCACACTGTTCACTGCAATTTGACCTGCTCAGCTAAAGCCACAAAGAACTGAACAATGGAGACACAAGAATCTACAAATGTTGAAACCTGGACCCAAAAAACTAAGCCACTGGAGGAACTTAGTGGGTTAGGCAGCATCTAAGGAGGAAAGTGAAGAGCCAACATTTCGAATTGAAACCCTTCACCTGGACTGAAAGAGCAAGGTGAGGGGGAGATTGGATGCAGGTGAAAAGGGGTTGATTGAGAGGGTAGGGGAGGGAAGGTGACTGGAAGATGAAGAGTGCAACCAAGGGAGGGATGGTGGCCAGGATAGGAAAACCACTAAGTGGAATAAGTATTGGCAGATAGAATAGGTAGGAGAGGGGAAGGAAGCTGGGGAAAGGCTACTGGATGGTCAAAGTTCAAAGTAAATTTATTATCAAAGAACAAATATGCCACCGTATACAAACCTGAGATTAATATTCTTGCGGGCATTCTCAGTAAGTGAAAGGAAACCAAGAAAAAACCTAAAACAGTAATATATAAATAAGCAATAAATAGAGAGCATGCGATGAAAAGTCCTTGAAAGTGAGTCCACTGGTTGTGGGAACAGTTCAGGGATGGTGTGCCTGCCTGTCTCTGTGCCTGTGCATGTGCAGTCCTATAGAGATATTGCTTGACCTAATGAACTCAGTTATTTGGATCAATAACTGAACAAATCCAACAGGGACATATTGCAACAACAAGCATTTATGCTCGGTATGTGGAATAGTGAGAATGTAGTTTATTATAACAGCATGGCAAGACTTAGATGGGCCAAAGGACTTGCTTCTGTGGTGGAGTGCTAGAAGGCATTACCACATTAAACAGTTGAAGCAAATAAAGTGCATTTAGAGGAAACTGGATAAGCACAGTGTACAAAGGAATAGAAGGACGGATAATGAGCTGAAACAAGTGTGGAAGGAGGTGTGTATAGACCAAAACACTAACAATGTGGAAAGGCCTATAAATTTGCCACAACTCAAACTGTTGCTCTGACCTATGAAATAGGATAATAATCCAGTTTTCTAACAGCTTTGATTTGATCGATGAATTATACAGTTGCATTGCTCAGCTGCTTATATTTCCACTTAGAATTAGCAGTGCCATGGGCACACCATCTGCAGCCCTATCGAGGGAAGCCAATTACTGCATAAAGACTTGTGGTGCCAAAAAGACACAAATTCACAGAAAAGAAAAATAGATTAATTTAGGATTCATTTAGAATTCAAATAGATGGGAATAACAGTATTCTATGATCATAATTCTATGGAGAGGAATAAACAGTCAACATTTCAGGGTAAGACCCTTCTTCTGGGTCCTGATTAAGAGCCCTGACCCAAAGACATCGATTGTTCATTCCTCTCCATAGATACTGTCTGACCTGCTAAGTTCCTTCAGGCCAAGTCATTAGGTATATTTAAAGCAGAGGCTTATCGGTTCTTGATTAGTTAGGGTCTCAAAGGTTACAGGGACAGGGCAGGAGAATGGGTTGAGGAGGATAATAAATCAGCCATGATAGAATGGTGGACAGACGATGTGCTGAATAGCCCATTTCTGCTCTAGTCTTATGGGCATGCAACAAGAAGCATGGGTGCTTTGCAAACCATTTGTCTAAGCTATGCTTGGTTTAACCACTGTAGAGGTTAACATAGACTGTCTCCATGGTGGACTCAAGTGTTGAAAGCTTCCTATGCAGCATTTAACATGGATTCACTTCATGCAACAGATGGCACCACAATCATATATCCTTCCTTGACAGTGGAAAGGCTAATGTTTCATTTCTCCAATATATACAAATGACTTACACCACTTAGTAGATCAGATACAACAAACACACCATCTTCATGTTTGGCAGGTTGAGTCATAGAGCTTTATAGCGCAAAAACAGGCCCTTTGACCCATCCAGTCTGTGTTGAACCATTAACCTGCCTAGACCCATCAACCTGCACCTGGATCGTAGCCTTCCTTACCTCTCCTATCCATGTACCTACCCAAATTATCTTAAATGTCGAAATCAAATCCACATCCACACATGCACTGGCAGCTCATTTCATACTCCCATCACACTCTGAGTGAAGAACTTCCCCTGCAACATTTCACATTTCAACCTTAATCCAAGACCTCTAGTTGGACTCTCACCCAACCTCAGTGGAAAGACTGCTTACATTTATCCTACCTATACCCCTCATAATTTTGCATTCCTCTATCAAATCTCCCCTCAATCTTCTATGTTCCAAGGAATAAAGACCCAAACTATAACTTAAGTTCTCAAGTCCCAGGAACATCTTTGTAAAGTTTTTCTGTACTATTTCAATCCAGTTTCCCCGTAGGTAAATGACCAAAACTGGACATAATACTCCAAATGAGGCCTCACCAACATGTTATACTATTTTAGCATAACATCCCAACTACTGTACTCAAAACATTGATTTATGAAGACCAGAATATTGAGTTGCCAGCTCTGCCCCTCCTACAACCAAGTCTCACTAACAGCTACAATAGCATGATTGCACACGCTGGTCTGTGCCCTAAGCTCATCCGACTTTCCTAAAATACTCGTTGTATTAAAAGATATGCAGCTCAGAACATTAGTCCCATCATGCTCCACCTTTGTATTCCTGACTTGGTATGTATGCTTAACAACATATCTTCACAACCTCTCCATTATTTGCACTGATACTCTGGTTCCCAACCCCCTGCAACACTAGTTCCCCCGTGCAGATCTAGAAAACCTTCCCGCCAGGATATTAGTTTCCACTCCAGGTGCAAGCCATCTTTTCTGTACAGGTCCACCTTCCCTACAAGAGACCCCAATGATCCAAAATTCTAAAGCCTTCCGTCATGCACCAACTCCTTAGGCACATGTTAAACTGTATCTTCCAGCCTCATTAGCACGTGTCACAGGTAGCAATCCCGAGATCACAACTCTGGAGGTCCTGTCCTTTAACTTAGAACCTAACTCTCTGAACTCACTTTACAGGACCTCATCATCTTTTCTTCCCATGTCATTGGTCATCACCCGGGGGGGGGGGGGGGGGGGCAGGCAACAAACCATCTGGAATCTCGTTCTCATGCACAGAACCTTTCTGCTCCCCTAACCAATCTCTTATCACCTCTTTTCCTCCTTCTGTTCTGAGCCACAGAGCCAGACACCTGACCACTGTGCCTTGCCTCTGCTTAGTCATCTACACACCCTCCCCCAATTATTCAAAGATATTGCTGAGAGGAATGGCCACATCGGTATAGTGCACTTGTTGCCTATCCACTTACTTCTTCCTGATAGTCATCCAGTTACCTATGTCCTGCACCTTGGGTGTAACTACCCTCCATGTCCTGTCTATCAACTGCTCGGCCTCCTGAGTGACCTGGAGTTCATTCAGTTCCAGCTCCATCTCCTTAACACAGCCTGTCAGAAGCTGCAATTGGATGTATTTCTTGAGGGCATAGTCGTCAGGGACACTGGAGGTCTCCCTGCCCTCCCACATTCTGCAAAAGGAGGATTCCAGCATCCTGTCTGGCATTCCCACTGCTTTAAATGTGCAATAAGAAAACAAAAGAATAAATAATGAAAAAAATCTACCCCAGGTCTGCAACTCTCCTTGTCAAAACCTCAGCTCCCCACTCTAACACTGGCCAACTCACACAGTGGCAGCTCTGCTTAAAACCAACTTCTTTTTATTGGTCTTTGCCCAGTGCCTAATTAAGCACAATCTAATGTCTCATTAGGAACTATGGTGCACAAGAAGTGCCAACTGTCCCTGCTCGCTTCCTTTAAGCTCTCTCTCCCTCAACTCAGTCCAATGTCTCCTTGACAAGGTATCCTCCTTTCCACGGGATTTTTGGTATGAACTGAATTGCAATGGGAAACAGGTCAACACTAGATACAAAAGCCCTGTGTAACACTCACAAACAAGCACAGCACTAAAATATCTAAGTGTTTGCCTTTGACATGGAAGTAGGATTCTATTTTGCACAACAAGCTACACTGCCTTGAAACAACATCCATGAATCACTGAGAATAGTGATAATTTGGCAACTAGCTTTGGAAGTTATTTTAGCAATCTGGTAAACATATACACAGCATATGTTTACTTTATTAAGTACAGCTGCTCATTAATGAAGACATCTAATCAGCCGATCACGTGGCAGTAACTCAATGAATAAAAGCCAGCAGACATGGTCAAGAGGTTCAGACCAAACATCAGAATGGGGAAGAAATGTGATCTAAGTGACTTTGACCATGGATTGATTGTTGGTGCCAGACGTGATTGTTTGAGTATCTCAGAAACCATTGATCTCTTGGTATTTTCAGCACAAGTCTCTAGATTTTAGAGAATGGGGTGAAGGAATGAGTGAATGAATGAATAAATAAACAAACAACCAGTGAGTGGCAGTTCTGTGGATGAAGGAGTCCAGCTGGAGGAGACCACAAACATACACTCAATGGCCACTTTATTAGGTACAGGAGGTACCCAATGAAGTGACCACTGAGTGTATATCCATGAATCAAAAGCCATTCATCTAATTTAAATTAATGCACAGAAATGCCACTGTTCTTGTGTAATTTATAGCACCAGCGATTAGAAGACTAGAGTTCAATTCCTGCCACTCTGTAAGGAGTTTCTACGTTCCCCTTGTGACAATGTGGCTTTTTTCCAGGTGCTCTGGTTTCCTCCCACATTACAAAGATGTACGGATTAGGGTTAGTAGGTTGTGGACATGCTACTTTGGAGCTGCAAGCATGGCGCCCTTTACGGGCTGCTGCCAGAACATCCTTGCACTGTGTTGGTCATTGGTGCAAACAATGCACTTCACTGTACGCTTTAATGTATATGTTACAAATAAAACATATTTATATTTTCTTTGTAAAGGAACACACTCTGTTAATTGTTACTAAAAACGTTACCTTAGTTGTCACTGCACAAGCGTTTTTGTTTGGTCCACACTGAATGACATTGTAACACAGCTTCATGTAACTGGGAAATCTCGACTAGCTTAAAACTTTTATCCAATAACACTGAATGATGATATCTGAATTATATCAAGAACATGATCATATCTTCAAATTTCCTCTGGATAATACAGCGCACATGAACAGAAAAGTGCCAATGGAGAATCTGGAGACCAGACATGGGTCGTTCAATAGCCCTGTCTGAAGGCGAGGAAATGATTAGCATAGTTAAGTTTTCCAAAGAACTTTGGAAAAAAGGAAATAAAACATGGTGTAAGCAAACGTCCAGAACTGTAGAAGATTAGGGAAATGGGCACTCAATCAGATCCTTGAAACTGTGGTAACCATTCACTCCGATAATGGTCATGCTTATATTGTGCTTCTGTGGCTTAACTCCATGGAACTGACGTCAGTCTCTAACAGAAGGCTGGCGATCTCAGATAGAGAGTTTCAATTGTCTGAACATCTATAGGCATTAGGGAAAGAATTCCAAAGTGCTGAACAGCTGGGCTAGTCTTAAGAACATGCACAGAACACAGAACAGTAAAGACAAGAACATGCCCTTCAGCCCAATCTGTGCTGACCCTGATGCCGAATGAAACTAACCTCAACTGCCTGCACGTGCCCATGCCCCTCCATTCCCTTTCATGCTTACGTGTCTGCCTAAATGCTTCTTAAATGCCAATATCATACCTGCTTCTACCACCAACTCCTGGCAGTATATTCCAAGCACCCACCATTTTTGTATAAAAAACCTGCCCCACATACTCGTTTTAAACTCCCCCTCCCCATCTTAAACCCTTTTGCATATTGGTTGTTAATCAGTCTTTGTTTATGTATGTAAATTCTATTATATTCTTTATTTTTTTGTAAATGCCTGCAAGAAAATAAATCTCAAGGTAGTACAAGCTTATATGGACTAAATCTCAAGGTATATGTAGCTGGGTAATTGAGCTACTTTGAACTTTGGACTCTAGTATCTGATATAGGAAAGAGACCTTTAACATCTATCCTATCTAAGCCTTGTGTATTTTTATAAACCTAACAGTTCTCCCCTCAGCCTCCAGTGCTCCAGACAAAACAATCTCTCCTTATTGCTAATACTTCCCAGTACAGGCAACATCCTGGTAATACATAGAACACAGAAACACAGAAAACCTACAGCACAATACAGGCTCTTCGGCCCACAAAACTGTGCCGAACATGCCCTTACCTTAGGAATTACTTAGGGTTGCCCATAGCTCTCTATTTTTCTGAGCTCCATGTACCTGTCCAGGAGCCTCTTAAAAGACCCTATCGTATCCACCTCCATCACCATCGCCGGCAGCCCAAACCACGTACTCACCACTCTCTGTATAAAATACTTACCCCTGACATCTCCTCTGTACCTACTTCTAAGCACCTTTAAACTGTGCCCTCTCATGCTAGCCATTCCAGCCCTGGAAAAAAGCCTCTATCAGCACGATCAACGCCTCTCATCATCTTATTCACCTCTATCAGGTCACCTCTCATCCTCTGTCGCTTCAAGGAAAAAAGGCTGAGTTCACTCAACCTATTCTCATAAGGCATGCTCCCCAATCCAGGCAGCATCCTTGCAAATCTCCTCTGCAGCCTTTCTATGGTTTCCACATCCTTCCTATAGTGAGGCGACCAGAACTGAGCACAGTACTCCAAGTGTGGTGTGACCAGGGTCCTACATAGCTGCAACATTACCTCTCGGCTCTTGAACTCAGTCTCATGATTGATGAAGGCCAATGCACTGTACGTCTTCTTAACCACAGAGTCAACCTGCGCAGCAGCTTTGAGTGTCCTATGGATTCTGACCCCAAGATCCCTCTGATCCTCCACACTGCTAAGAGTCTTACCATTAATACTATATTCTGCCATCGTATTTGACCTAGCAAAATGAACCACCTCACACTTAGCTGGGTTGAATTCCACCTGCCACTTCTCAACCCAGTTTTGCATCCTATCAATGTCCCACTGTAACTTCTGGCAACCCTCCACACTATCCACAACACCCCCAACCTTTCTGTCAGCAGCAGATTTACTAACCTATCCATCCACTTCCTCATCCAGGACATTTATAAAAATCACAAAGAGTATGGGTCCCAGAACAGATCCCTAAGGCACACTGGTGACTGAACTCTATGCAGAATATGACCCGTCTATAACCACTCTTTGCCTTCTGTGGGCAAGCCAGTTCTGGATTCACAAAGCAATGTCTCCTTGGATCCCAGGCTCCTTACTTTCTCAATGAGCCTTGCATGGGGTAAATTGTCAAATGTCTTGCTGAAATCCATATACACTACATCTACTGCTCTACCTTCATCAATGTGTTTCGTCACATCCTCAAAAAATTCAATCAGGCTCATAAGGCATGACCTGCCTTTGACAAATCCATGCTGACTATTCCTGATCATATTATGCCTCTACAAACGTTCATAAATCCTGCCTCTCAGGATCTTCTCCATCAACTTACCAACCACTGAAGTAAGACTCATTGGTCTACAATTTCCTGGGCTATCTCTACGCCCTTTCTTGAATAATGGAACAACACCGGCAACCCTCCAATCCTCAGGAACCTCTCCCGTCCTATTCCTCTGCACCATCTCTAAAACCTTCATATCCTGTAATGGGCGACCATAATCAAACATAATACTCTAAGTGCAGCCTAACCAAAGTTTTTGATGTGCTTTTCTGCCCGTCTTCATAAAAGAAATAAATCCCTTGTCGTGCACCATTTACTCGTTTCTGCACAGAACTGTGGCTGTGGCCTGCAACTAACGGGCTCCTGGATCGGCTGCAATGATGACTGGCTTCATGGGTGTGGACTCACTTTTGTGAATTTCAGTTCTTAATGCTATTTGTCTACTTTTATAGCTTGCACTTTTTTTTTGTTTTTCTGTACATTGGATGTTTGGCGATCTTTATTTAATGGGTTCTATTGGGTTTCTTTGTGTTGTGGCTGCCTGTAAGGAGGTGAATCTCAAGGTTGTATATAGCATACATACTTTGATAATAAATGAACTTTGAGCTGGTGGGGTTGAAATTGGAGTGTACTTTCCTGATTTTCTGATCTCTACCATCATCACAACTGAATCCCTAAACTTTCTGTCTGGAGATTTCACACAGCACCTCCTCAAAAGTTAACACAGAGATAAAACATAGAACATCAATCCTGAGCACAAAACCACTAACCCAACTGTACAGTGTATTTGGAGAGGAGTCTACAATCCTACTGATCTGGAGCCACACTCTTGCATGAGTACTGAAGGACAGAACTGCAACTCACACGCTTGCGCCCATTTAATTAATGTACACTTGGTCTCTGAATTTATGTTATGGCTGTTCAAGCTATTATCCAGAATCAGTACATTCACAGGTCACATTTAAAATACATCAGAGTCCCCACAATACAAAGTCAAAAGCATAATCACATTGGAGAAGGGTCTTCAAGCAGAAGGGAAGTGTTTTTCTAAGCCTTCTGCCAACAAGCAGAAAAAATTATATCTGGGCTTTTAATTTAAAAACTAACAAGCCTGTTGGACATCAATGAAAGATGTTCTTTAGTTACAGAATAACTTGGGATTATTATATCAATAAAGTGTTTTACATAAAGAAGGCAAAGATTTCTGTACGAAGTAGCAGACTAAAGGGACATGGTGTGTAATCAGTATTAACTTCATCTTTAGCCCTTCCTTCACAAACCTATCTTATGTTACAACTGGAGGTTGACTCTATGTCATTGCTGTGCACACAAACGTCTGTCTTAAAACAGCATCATTTGGGCTAGAACATGATAGTACACCACACCATGGACTCTTCAGCCTAGGATAATTCTGAGGCTGCCAAAACTACTGAGGTAAAACTCTAAATACCTTAGAGAAACAGTCATGAAGCAATATAGCAAGGATACTGGGCCTTTGGGCCAACTGGTACATGTGGAATTCTCTGCCACAGGAAACAGTTGAGGCCAGTTCATTGGCTATATTTAAGAGGGAGTTAGATATGGCCCTTGTGGCTAAAGGGATCAGGGGTATGGAGAGAAGGAAGGTACAGGGTTCTGAGTTGGATGATCAGCCATGATCTTACTGAATGGCGGTGCAGGCTCGAAGTGCCAAATGGCCTACTCCTGCACCTATTTTCTATGTTTCTATGTTTTCTATGCCAATCATGGTGTCTCCACGGCTTCTCCCAATTTCCTGCTTTTGGCCCTCATCCCTTTTAAGAAATCCCCCCCCCCCCCCGCCCCGTACCTATCCAAGTACTTCTGAAATGATACTACTGTACCCACTTCAACCATTTCCTCTGGCATCTCATTCCATATACTCACCACCCTTTGCAACAAAATTTTGCCCCTCAAGTCCCTTTTAAATCAATATCCCCTTTGTTTTGGTCTCAACTGCCCTGGAGAAAAGACTGCTACCATCCACTTTATTAATGCCTCTCATACATTTTAACACACTTTAAGATTGCCCCTCATTCTTCTACATTCAAAGGAATAAAGATCCAGCCTGACTAACTTCTTCTAATAACTCAGACCCTCTAGACCTGGCAACATTTTCATAAATCTTCTTTGTACTCTTTCCAGTTTAACCATGCTTTTCCCATAACAGGGTGAAAAAAAACCATACAGAGTGCTTTAAGTGTGCCCTCACCAATAACTTACACAAACTCAAAACAACTTTTACATCCATAACACATTTAAATCTGTTATTATTATTATTGTGTTAATATTAATTTATGTGCTGTGATACACGTAATGTGTTTTAAACCTTGGTCCCTGAGGAACATTACTTTGTTTAGCTTTTTCACAGACAAGGCATGTATTTGAGGTAGTGAGCCCCACCACATCAGTGGTTGGGAAATTATTGGAGAAGATCCTAGGGACATGATTTAGTCACATTTGGAAGAGTGTAGACATTAGGGAATGCATAGAATTAATGCCATGTTATGTCTTTCAAACTTGCGAGGGTGACAAAGGTGACTGGTGAGGATAGATCAGTGGATCCTAAGTAATTGGGGCACCATCCCAAAATTAGCAAGTTCAAGCACACCTAAATCAAGGCACTATTAATCGGGAGGCTACTTAAGAATTTCTCGATATAATCATTCCTACCTGCTGGTGTCAGGTTGTTTCTTTCCCCAGAAGGAGGCCTGTCCCTCCTTATTAACCTGCTCGGCAAAATATCCTGCGTGGCAACAAGTTCTGGACTGTCCGATGGCTTCTTTCGCCCCATGCCATTCAAGGGCTTGCTAGGCTTGTAGCTTCCTATTGCACTTGTAAACAGATTGGTATGTTCTTCACTGATGTTCGATTCTGAACTGGACATGTATCGTCCTGAACAAGAGCCTGCTGACCCATCCGTGCAGTCTATTTGAAGAGGAGTTTGCAATCCCACTGATATGGAACTGTGCTCCGTGGAGTCCCTTCGAGTCCACTGGTCCCCTCTACCGAGTAACCCTTTAGAAGAGGACAAGTGGGTAAACGGTGTATGGCACCTGTGTTTGTCTTTATGCTTGTGCCGTTCTGACATTGCTTCCTTTCCATATGTGTACCGCCGGAGCAGCGAGGGATTAACTGTTAAACCGTCCATAGATGACGGATTCTGTTCTGAGGAGCGATGCTCCCGGTGCTTGTGCCGATGTTTGTGTTTGTGTTCGTGCATCCAGCTGTAAGCCATTTCTGCCGGGATGCTGGCGTAAGTGCCCATGGACAGCAGCGAGGTCCGACTGCCAGCTAAAAAGGCCTCTGGTCTGAGGAGTCTGTGTTTCTTTTTGTGGTACTTGTTGGGGTTCAGGAGCAGGTGGCCAGTATGCATGTATGAAGGAGGGGGCATTGTACTACTCAGGGAGGGGGGAGGAGGGGGAGGCGGAGGTGGATACAATGTGGGAGGGTACCGTGCATAATAACCCAATCCCAGTGGGCCTGCTGAGACTGGTGTTGGAGAGTAAGGCATACTGTAGGAAGGGAAGAAACCACCATTTGCTAGGGGGTACCCCAAGCTGTGGACAAAGGGGACTTCAGCCATGGCGTCTCGCATTTTTGGGGGCCTTCCCCGCTTTTTCTTCAGCTCAGGTTTCCGGACATAGTGCATAGGGTCAAAAGGAAAAGGTGGGTGTGTGTAGAAGCTGCCAAAATTGATCCGAAAGATTGAAGGAAGAATGTCTCTGGGGATGTAGTGATGACTTCTGTGAGTTATTCTTAATTCACTTAATCTAGTTATCAGTTCCTCCAATTCAGCCAAAAAATTAGGGTCCTGTTTGTTCCGCAGCTGTAAGTACTTCTTTTTCCGTTTCCTCTTCTGCCGCTTAAGTTTGTCATAGCTAAGATAATCATGGGCTCTGCGTTTGCACTTGTGCTTATGTTTCTCCTTCAGCCCAGACAGGACAGCAGCACTCTCGGGAGGCATGACGGAAACGTGGTCAAAGGAGTACCGCCGCTTCCTTGGCCCGCAGAACTTCTCTGCCCGGTCCGACGTGCTGTTGTTGTCCGTCCCGATGCCACTGTCACTTGGGATGGTCTCTTCACTGTGCGACTCGCTAATGGGCGAAGGTGTGGCTTCCTTCAGCGACGTCAGCTCACACAGGTGGGACGGCGAGTTTGGCAGCAGGGTCGGAGGCGACAGCTTTCGGCGGCCTTTGGAGGCTTTTCGTGTCACGAGTGCCTGCACCGCGTTGCCCTTGCTGCTGTGCAGATGCAAGTTTGGCACTGGGGTGGGCTCGATAAACCCTGCATCGCTGCTGGCAGGACTCTGACTTCCACTCACTCCTGACGACTGGGAGTAAGTTGGTGAAGGGAGGATATCTGGTACATTCGAGTTCGATGACTGCGTGAAGTTTGGCAGCACTTGCCCTAGTGTTGTAGAGAATGCTGGTGGTGATGGCTTATTATCAATAGACAGCATGCTACTTATGTATGGACCATCTAAGGACATTTTGGGCTTCCGGCCCCTTTTCTTTCCAATGTAAATAGTTCCTTTTTTACTAACATTAATTTGCTGGCCCACCTTGGAGCCAAAGGTGGCAGTGAAAGATGAGACAGTACTGTTTAGCTTTGATTGCACTTTCCCTTTATTACTTGACCCACCAGCGCTCAAAAGGATTTGGTTCAAAAGCTTTTTCCTTTTCAGCGTCTTCATTTTATTGATCTTCTTGATAAATTTCTTATCCAGAAGTGTCTTCATCAATTGCCTCTTCCCCTTCTTGGACGATTTTGAGTCGGTTTCACCGCCCATTTCAAAGTCATCACCAGCAGTCATTTTCTGCACATACTCCACCGACTTATTCTTCAGCTCACTTGATTCAAGACTTCCAGGGTGCGTGGTCTCCTCCTCGGGCTCACCTGCACTCTCTGTGACAACTGACGGTGCAGTGAGCAACGGAGCTGGCACTGTGGCTTTAACTGCAGCCATCAGCTGCTTTTTCGGCCTGCCCCGTCTCCGCTTCCCGGGAAGAGAGGCTGTAAAAGTTTTGCTGGGCACAATTTCAGTCTCTGGCTGAAGTATTGGAGGCTCTTTCTCCCTGATAAATTCCTTGGTCTTTGACATCATTGAAAGTACTTTGGAAGGGGGGATCTTTAAAGTCCTACGTGGCGGCTCTTCGAGATGAGGCATGGGGTCAAGTTTTGCACGGGCCCGTTTAGGTTTGTGGACTTCTGAAGTGCAGCTTAATGACAGAGAGTCTTGTGAACCATTTTTAGAGACTCTCTCTTCGTGGTGACCCTGCTGGGACATAAAATGCCTTCCTCCCTCAGGTTTCTGGGGTGGAGGTGGGGAAATGCAAGCCTTGGTCAGCTTTGGCAGGCGGGGCTTAATAATTTTAGATTCATTGAAAACTGAAGAAAAGCTTGGACTCCTGATCAGGTGAGGATGGTCAGAGTGAGCTTTTTGCTCTGTTCTATATGTAGCAGTTTTCAATAGTCCCGAAGATGCTACCGATGAAGTCAAACACTCACCAAAACCGCTGATGCTGCTGCTTGCAACCACCTTCATACGGGGGCTCTTTCCCTTCCTTTTGTTTAAGAGTTTTGGTTGGAGGGTGGTACTTGGGATCGAGCAGTTCTGGTAGGTCTTTTGTAGTTGCTGATGCGCCACCTTCAGTGTGCTGGGCTTGAGTGAGGGCTTGCTGTTTAGGAGGCTTTTAAAGCTAGCCACCGTGGTACCAGCTGAACTGGCAGAATCAGACCTGGGCACGGGAAGGCACGGCGGCTCACGGCTCCTTTCAGCGAGCTGAGTGAAAGCTTTCATGCTGTCGAGGCGCGGGGGCTGCAGGCTGCTGTCATTTGTGCGTTCAGTGGTAGCAGACTCTGCACTGAAGTTGTGAGCATGGAGCTTGAACCCAAAGTGAAGAGGTAGGTTGCTCAACACGGGCTGATTTTCGACAGACGGCTTGATGTCCGTATCTGAAATTACCAACCCCTGGCTGATTTCTACCTGGGCGGGAGGGGGCTGAGGGGGAGGAGGAAGAGGTGGAAATGTAGGATTCCTGCTTAACGAAGCCGCCGGTCCCGCTGGTGAGGGTGCAGAAATGACACCTTCCACCCCTGCACCACTGGTGGACCTCCTCCCATAGATGTCAGTGCTAGTAGCAGCTCGATGGTCTGCTGAAGTGCAATTTGTCGTCGGTTGCTTGTCTAGCTTTGGGATCGTGTGCTCTGCCTTCTCTGTGGAGACCAGCTGATCGTGACGTGGCGAATTTCTTTCGTGGCACAGGGCTGTGTCGCCCACCAGAGACTCTTGCCTTACCGACGCTTTTTCCAGCAAGGTCTCCTTAGACGTTTGGGTGAGAACGGTCTTCCCACAGAGTTTACTGCTGGTGCCATCCTTCCCAGCTTCCTGATCTGTTGAATTCACATTCTTGTAATCTACATAACTTGGAGTGCTCAAGTGTTCTTTAACCGAGCTGGCAGCAGTAAGACCAGCTTTCAGCTGGCTTGAGTCTTTGCTCATTACCATCCCATTGCCAATTGTTGGCTTCCTGAACTTGGTTCTGGAGAACTTTGATGCTGGACAGGTGCCTTTAAGCACCGAAGACTTTTCAATCAAAGACACGTCGCCGTTTACTTGTTCTTTTGCATCAGTGATTCTGGAGCATACTGTGCTACACGTGGTAGCTTTACTACATTCAGACTGTTCCAAACTCGGAGGAGGAGGGGGAGGTGGAGGAGGAGGAGGAGTAGGGGGTGGTGGCGGAGGTGGTGGTGGCGGTGGTTTCTTCGGCTCTCCTACTGTCTGTGGATAGCGACTCTCTTCTATAGATGTTTCAATTGTCTTCATTTCCTCATTTTTATTGTGCAGCTTCAGCGAACCCTGCATATTTGTAGAAGGAACAAAAGAATATGTCAGGCAAAGTTCTTTAACTGAATAACAAAGATTAAAATAAAAAATTTTGTTGACTGTTAAATACATTCTGAATTGTCAACAGTGAAGCATTTTCTATAACAGAGACTGTAGATGCTGAAATCTGGAGCAAAAGACAAGCTGCTGGAGGAAGTTAATGGGTCAAGCAGCATCTGAAACCTATCAAATATGGAAAGGCCTAGATAGAGTAGACATGCAGAAGCTATTTCCTATAGCTGGGAACTCTAGGATCAAGGGGCACAACTTCAAAATACAAGAGCATCCCTTAGAACAGAGATGAGGAGCAATTTCTTTAGCCAAAGGGTGGTGAATCTGTAGAACACATTTCCATAGACTGATGTGGAGGCCAAGTCGTTGAGTATATCTTAAGTGGAGGATGACAGACAGATTCTTGATTAGCCAGGGCATCAAAAGTTAAGGGGAAAAGGCAGTAGAATGGAATTGAGCGGGATAACTTGATGTGCTGAATGGCTTAATATTGCTCCTACGTCTTGTGGTCTTATCTGTGAAGTTAAATGGACAGCAGAAGTTTTGAGTCCAGTCCAGAAGTCTCAACTGCACATTTCCTTCTACAGATGCTGCCTGACCACTAAATTCTCCAATAGTTTGTTTTCTTTCCACTCTTCTTTATAAAACTCAATAATTCCTACAAACTAATTTTAAATTTCCTTCACTTCTGCAGCTACATCAAGAGCTCGTCTGACAAATTAGCACCAAAAAGTGATCTAGAGCAACACTTGTAAATATTAGGTACAAGAATGAATGGATGAGACAGCAAAGAGCTTGGGTAGATCTCAAGGCAACACTTAATAATATATTAAAAGGTCTTACTGATAAAGGAAACACCGTGCTCAAGATAGAATTTTCATAGACAACAACTAGAAGTCCTGAGTGTGGAGAGCCTGAGCTGAAATCAACAAATCCTAAACTTTAAAAATAGAGAATCAATGAATTGTTTTCATTTATTTCTTCTTGGGATTTTGTATATAATATAGAATCACAGAAGACTACATCTCAGAAAAGAGGCTCTTTGGACCATCTAGTCCACGCTGAACTGTTATTCTGCCTAGTTTCATCGACCCACAATTAGACCATGAGACCATAAGAGGAGTAGAAGCAGGTCATTCAGTCCATCAAATCTGCTCCACCATTCAATCATGGGATGATCCAATTCTTCCAGTCAGCCTCACTCCCCTGCCTTCACCCCACTCCCTTTGATGCCCTGGCTAATCAAGAGCCTACCTATCTCTGCCTTAAATACACTCAATGACTTGGCCTCCACAGCCGTTCATGGCAACAAATTCCACAAATTTACTACCCTCTGACTAAAGTAATTTCTCCATATCTCAGTTCTAAATGGACGTCCTTCAATCCTGAAGTCATGCCCATCGACTTGGGACATTGACCTCCATATCCCTCCCATCCATGAACCTATCCAAATTTCTCTTAAATATTGCAATCAATCTCACATCCACCATTCAGCCTTAACCACTGTTCCTTCTAGTTGTGTGGATGCATGGGCACACAGCAACTGAAATGCTCCTGTGCACATAGTCTTTATTGACATGCAGCTGGAATCTTTTATATAATATTAATATGGTTCCATTTAACATAAGAGAATGTACACAATATACAACCTGAAATTCTCACTCTCTGCAGACATCCTCGAAACAGAAGAAAAACCAAAGAATGAATGACAGAAAAAACACAAGAACCCCCAAACCCCCTACCACCTATGCACAAGCAGCAGCATCAACCCTCCTCCTCCCTCTCCCCCCACTTATTCTAGCATAAAGCATCAGCATACCCACCATCTACAATGAAAGCAACAGAAAAGATGGTCTACAGTACATCAGAAACTCTGTTCACTCCAACAATTCAACATTCCTCAGGCTCTCCCTCCCTCACTAACAAGGGAGAGACAGATATTATTCCTTCCTCAACGAGAGGGGAGACAAACAGTTGCTGTGTTTTTAAGAAATTATGTTAATATAATGTTGAAATTATGCTAATATAATTTTGAAACCTATGTTAATAGTGAAATATCCTGTAATTAATCAATAAATGTTCTAAATAATAAACGTACTACTTCTTTACTTTGAAACATTTAGAACTTCAATGTATTTACATTATCAGTGTTTCACGTTACAACTCCGTTACAAATTGTAACAATAAACACAGAATGGAAGTTGGTAGCTTATTGTTAATAAGCCAATGGCCTGCTGAATGCTGATACCATCTAGTCAAAACAGTTTACTTTTGCTATTATGCCTGTCAGTTGTTTTGACTGTCTGACGTTGTTTACCTGTGAGCTGTGGTTTGTGCTTGATGTGAAAAATTCTATTTTATGACTTCTAAATTTTAAATAACCTGTTAGAACAAGATAAAAATTCATTTCTATAAAACTGTTTGCATAACTAGTAATTTTATTAAAATTGCAGGTTTCTCAGGCCATGTAAAAATTTCCTGCTCAAAGCAATGTTGCTCCATGCAGCTATAAAAAGAAATTTAGAGGGAACATTGCCCTTAACCTATTTGAATAGGGCAGAACTTCACTCCTTGGAACACCAGAGACTGAAGGGTAACCTTATAGAGAGCCATAGATAGAGTGAATCCACAGTCTTCCCCAACTCCCCAAAGGGAAGGCATCAAAAACTAGATGGCAGAGGTTTAAGATGAAAGGGGAAAGATTTAAAAGGGACAATTTCTTCAGAGGGTGGTGTGTATGGACCTAGTTGCCAGAGGAAGTGGTTGAGACAGGTACAAAAACATTTAAAAGACACTTGGACAGGTACATAGATAGAAAAGATTCAGAGCAGGAGTTCCTGACCTGGGGTCAGAATCAGAATCAAGTTTATTATCATCGGCATGTGTTGTGAAATTGTGTAATGCAATACATAATATAGAAGAAAAAAAACATAAGTAAATTGATTAAAGTACATGTATATCGAATAGATTAAAAATCATGCAAAAAACAAATAATATATATTTAAAAAGTGAGGTAGTGTTCAATGGATTCAATGTCCATTTAGGAATCGGATGGCAGAGGGGAAGAAGCTGTTCCTGAATCGCTGAGTGTGTGTCTTCAGGCTTCTGTACCTCCTACCTGATGGTAACAGTGAGAAAAAGGCATACCCTGGGTGCTGGAGGTCCTTAATAATGGACACTGCCTTTCTTAGGCACCACTCCTTGAAGATGTCCTGGGGACATTGTAGGCTAGTACCCAAGATGGAGCAGACTAAATTTACAACCCTCTGCAACTTCTTTTGGTCCTGTGCAGTAGCATACTCTGATAAGTAGCATCCCCCCCCCCCCGCCCCCCATACCAGGCAGTGATGCAGCCTGTCAGAATGCTCGCCACTGTCCAATTATAGAAATTTTTGAGTATATTTGTTGACATGCCAAATCCCTTCAAACTCCTAATGAAGTATAGTAGTTGTCTTGCCTTCTTTATAACTGCGTCGATATGTTGGGTCCAGGTTAGGTCCTCAGAGATCTTGACACCCACCCAGGAACTTGAAACTGCTCACTCTCACCACTTCTGATCACTATGAGGATTGCTATGTGTTCCTTCATCTTACCCTTCCTGAAGTCCACCATCAGCTCTTTCATCTTACTGACACCGAGTGCCAGGTTATTCCTGTGACACCACTCCACTAGTTGGCATATCTTGCTCCCGAATGCCCTCTCATCACCAGTTGAGATTCTACCAACAATGGCTGCATCATCAGCAAATTTATAGATGGCATTTAAGCTATGTCTAGTCACACAGTCATGGGTTTAGAGTAGAGCAGTGGGCTGAGCAGACACCCCTGAGGTGCACCAGTGTTGATCGTTTGCGAGGAGGATATGCTATCACCAATCCACAGATTGTGTTCTTCTGGTTAGGATGTTGAGGATCCAATTGCAGAGGGAGGTACAGAGGCCCAGATTCTGTAACTTTTCAATCAGGATTGTGGGAATGATGGTATTAAGTTCTGAGCTATAGTTGATGAACAGCATCCTGACACAGATGCTTGTGTTGTCCAGGTGGTCTAAAGGCATGTGAAGAGCCACTGAAATTGCATCTGCCGTTGACCTATTGTGGAGATAGGCAAATTGCAATGGTCTACAGACCTCCTGGTTAGTAGAGGTCCACGGCATTAAAAAGGTTGGGAATATGGGCCAAACTCAAACAGGTGCAACTTAGTTAGGGATCTTGGTTGGCATGGAAGAATTGGGTTGAAAGGTCTTCTTCCATGCTGTATGACTCTAGGACTGTAAACTCTAGTTGTAGTCCCCCCAACTTCAGTGGAAAAAGCCACTTCCTTATGTAAACCCCTCATAATTTTGCATACCTCATTAAAAAATATTTTCAAAATAGAGGGATATGGGACATTTGCTGATTCAACCTAAAACTGGGAAGATCACAGCTACTGCCTTGGCCTTCTTACCATTCACTCCAATCCATCCCCATCTTCAGCCAACAGACAAGAATGACCCAGACAGTTCACAACCTATGGGCCCTCATGACTCCAAACTTTGCTTCTAACCTTGTATCCTGTCCGTTACAATAGCCACTAACATCCAATTCCATATGTCATGCTGCCTCTACCATAACATATTCAAACCCCTCCTTCATTTCTGCTCTGCCACCAGATTTGCCTTGCAACTCATGAATTTGGGAAGTACGCTGGCTACTTTCTACACCAATGCAACTCCAACTGACCTATTAACTATTTTAACTGTGATAATTAGTGACACATCATATCCTCCTCCTAGTTGTTAATATATTCCAACACACTGCAGCCAGTCTCTGCGATGATCTCCAGATCCACAACGCAACCCTCTATTCACTGCATTCCTCCAAAACCAGCCTCCTGCTCTCAGTAATTTGTCCTGGCAAAGAGCACATACAAACATCTACTATGCTAATTAATTTTCTTTCCAGATTCATGTGTGTGGTTTATCTCAAAATTTCTCAGAGAATATTTCCAAGCAGCAGTAGATACAACCACAATCTATTTCACAGAACCCAAATGGCTGAAAAGAGAAACATTTGCTGAACAAGCAGTTGTTGCAAGAAAAGCTTACAACCCACGGTGATGTTGGCAGCAAACCAATAAAATACTAGACAAATGTCTGGGACAGGTAGACCTTCAATTTATAGACTAAAATTATCTTTCTCTTGCAGCTGCCATTTTATAGTCAGTACTCAACAATTGGTTCCATCGTATTTTGTTTCAAATAAAAAATTTGAACAGCATGCTTTGTGATTTTTGTAACTGTGCACTTTCTTAGTATATCCTGAGGAAGTAGATTTTCTTTGTTTGAAAGGGTTTCATATCTTCAAGCAATTTTGAAGTGAGCATTGAGTATTCACAATCACAAAGCACTTGTCCACTAATTAGATTCGCAGCATTTCAATTTAGTCAATAACAGCTGTGCATTTACCAACTGGCTTCTACTTGTGTACAGCCTAAAACCAGGGGGAGACAAAGGGAAACGGGTGACATTGTCTATTATCACACTCAAATTCCTCAGTGTATTGCCCCATCCTTTCTTCTGGAATCTGGTACAAACTTAGAACTAGTAGCAATTTTTTTTTTAACCTTCATCTCTGATTTTCTGACCAGCTCCTCACTCCCTGCATCCCATAGTGACAATCCAGTCTTCAGTTACTGAACCTCGTGGGTACTAATCCTACCAACATCGAGGGCATCTTCAAAAGGCAATGCCTCAAAAAGGAGCCATTCATCATTAAGGACATGTTCTCTTCTCATTACTATCACTAAGGAGGTGATGCAGGAGCTGGAAAACACACACTCAAATGTTTGCCAACATTTAGAAGAGAAGTGAAGGGCAGATGGAACTGGAAGGGAGAGAGGGTTCAAGAGGGCAAAATGTGTGGGTAGTAGGTGGATGAAACCAAGAAGGGAAGATGAAAACTCAAGAGAGGGGGCTGGAGGACATATGGGAATGGGAACAAAAATGGCACTGGAGGTAGATTGTAAGGGGTGGGGAAAAACAGAAGAAGGGAATTGGAGAATACAATGTATATTCCACTGGAAAGGTGTCTTTCCTCCAGTTTATGTTGAGCTGTGTTCTGGCAGTGGAGAAGACCAAGGCTAGACAGGTCTGTGTGAGAAAAGGAAGAGATAGGAAGAAGAGTTGAAATGGTGTGCAGCAGGGAACTCGGAATACCCAAGAGAATGGAAGCCCTGCAAAATTAGTCACCTAGATTTGCAACTGGTCTCGCCAATGTAGAGGACGCTAAACTAAGAGCACCAAATGAGGTTACACACACAAAATACTCAGCAGGCCAGGCAGCATCTATGGAAAAGAGTATAGTCAATGTTTTGGGCCAAGATCCTTCAGCAGGACTGGATAAAAAAGATGAGGAGTAGAGTTAAAAGGTGGGGTGAAGGGTGGGGTTGGGGACAAACACAAGGTGATAGGTGAAACTGGGAGGGGGAGGGGTGAAGTAAAGAAATGGAAAGTTGATTAGTGAAAGAGATACAGGGCTGGAGAAAGTGGAATCTAATAGAGGACAGAAGGCCATGGAAGGAAAAAAAGGGAGGAGGAGCACCAAAGGGAGGCGACAGACAGGAAAGGAGAAAAGGTGAGAGAAGGAAAAGGGGATGGGGAATGGTGGTGGCGGTGGGGGGTGTTACCAGAAGTACCTCACCAGCATCCGCGTACAGCACATTACTTCCGCCATCTCCAACAGGATCCCACCACCAAGCACATTCTCCCTCCCCCCCAGCATTTATTTCTGCTTTCCGCAGGGACTGCTCCCTACGTGACTTTCTTGTCTGTTCATCCCTCCTCACTGATCTCCCTTCTGGCACTTACCCTTGCAAGCAGAATAAGTGCTACACCTGTTCCTACACCGTCTCCCTCACTACCATTCAGGGCCCTAAACAGTCCTTCCATATGATGTGACACTTCAACTGTGAGTCTGTTGGGGTCATATACTGTGTCCAGTGCCCCTGGTGTGGCCTCCTCTAATATCGGTGAGACACAACACAGATTGAGAGACACTTTACCGAACACCTACGCTCTGTTCAACAGAAAAAGCAGGATCTCCCATGGCCTCCTCTACTGTCAAGGCCACAGTCAGGTTAGAGGAACAACGTCTGGGTAGCTTCCAACCTGATGGTATGAACATCGATTTCTCAAACTTCCAGTAATACCTCCCCACTTTCCTTCACTATTCCCCACCCCCCTTTTCCATTTCTCACCTTGTCTCCTTGCCTGCCCATCACTCCACTTTGGTGCTCCTTTTCTTTCTTCCATGGCCTTCTGAGCTCTCTATTAGTTTCTTCCTTCTCATACCCTGTATCTCTTTCACCAATCAACTTCCCAACTCTTTACTTTAACCCTCCCTCCCCCTCCCGGTTTCATCTATCACCTTGTGTTTCTCTCTCCCCTCCTCCACCTTTAAACTCTACTCATCTTTTTCTCTTTAGTCCTGCTGAAGGTTCTCAGCCTGAAACGTACTCATCGTACTCTTTTCCATTGATGCTGCCTGACCTGCTGAGTTCCTCCAGCATTTTGCGTATGTTGCTTAGACTTCCAGCATCTACAGACTTTCTTGTTTGTGGCAGTAAATGTAGCTAGAGGAGATGCATGTGAATTTTCTCTTCACCTAGAAGAGCTGTTTAGGTCACTAAATAGTGGTGAAGTCACTAAGAACCAATGTTGCACTTCCTGTAGTTGCTAGGGAAAGTGTCAAGGGTCAGTGATAGGGCTCAGACCAGCTGGCTAACTAATCAGACTGGATAATGGTCATCTGCCCTATCATGTTTCCCTGGCTCAAGGCGATTTGGGTTTTTCTTTTGTACTTAGATGAACACCATCAGCAGTGTTTAAGAATTCTGTATGGTGTTAACCTGCCTTTTTCTCCCCCCCCCCCCCCCCCGCTGAAACTCATGCATTTCCAGCTAAAAGGGTTTAAAATTCCACATGGAAGGAGGTCATCGAGTCATACAGCAGGGACAGGTAGTGGCATGGAACTCAAGCTTCAAAAGCAAATGCCCCATTGGAAATCACTTGGCCCATCAGATACTGGCTCTCAGCTGAACAATCTCATCACAGCAATCTCATTGGGCATGTTCCCCTTCACCTCTGCAGTTTATTTTTGGTCACACATGTGCCTTAGTTTGCTTTTGCCAATAAGCTACAGTGAGGGGAGAATACAGTAGTCAATTAACTTATAGCATGTCTTTGGGATGAAGGAGGAAACTAGAATATCAAGGGACACGGAGAGAACTCACAAACTCCACCCATCTAAGGTCCAGATCCCTGGAGCTGTGAGGTAACAAGCTCTGACCGCTGTACCATTGAAATGATCTTCATTGAAACGATTTGAAGTTTTTTTGAGATGTGAGCACTATTTTAGCACAAGAAAGAATCAAACACAACTGAGAGCAGGCGTTACTTAATAACGATGAGCAGTGGGAGGATAAAAGTAGAAAGGTTTGATGTACTCACTGGAGTTCAGAAGAATGAGAGGGATCTCATCGAAACCTGCCAAATTTTGAAAGGCCTGAATAGATGTGGATGTTTCAATTAATGGGAGAGTCTAGGGCCAGAGGGCACAGCCTCAGAATACAAGGAAGTCCAGTTAGAATAGAGATGAGGACTTTCTTTAGCTAGAGGGTGGTGAAACTGAAATTTATTGCCACAGACGTTTGCGGAGGCCAAGTAATTTAAAGCAGAGATTGATAGGTTTTTGATTAGTAAGTGTCAAAGGGAAGAAAGCAGGAGAATAGGGTTGATGGGGAAAATAAATCAGCCATGTTCGAATGGTGGAGCAGACTCGATTGGCCAAATGACTTAATTCTGCTCCTATGTCTTATGGTCTATATTAAGGAAGCAAGGTGGGTTCCGCACAATAAGTGCTCCAACAAAATTCAGTGGAAGAGAGTTAAAGAGTAAAGCTGTGAGTGGGAGGAGGAAGAAGATTTGTGTTGGAGGCACTCAATGCTGCAAGCCTAATACAATTAAAGCTTATAAGCCAGTGACATGCCAGTGAAAGTGAGAAAGGGGAAAGGAATGTTAGAGGTGGAAATGGCCATGAAGGAACTTAGGATTCATAACCCCTTAGCAGAAAGCTTCAACAAGACTGGATAGACAACTGTGGAATGAGAGGCAAAACCTTACTAGAAATGAAGGAAAAGATTTGTAATAAGTATCTTATAAAGTCTGATAAAAAGCACAGTAACTTGTTCCTTCTGCTCTCTTCAATGAACATGAATACAAATGCATAGATTAGCATTTTTAAAAAGGATTGCTATGTTACAGTTGAGTAAAGTTCATTTTGAGAATTTGCAGCTGATTGGAGATGATAAATTGCCCAATTATGAAGAATAATAAATAAACAGCTATCAAATTCAGAGCAGCTCTTTTAGCTAGACTCATCCACTTGTTCCTCCCCACTGACCTCTCTCCTGGTACAAGTGTTTGCAACCTGGTACAAGTGCTTGCAAGTGGAACAAGCGCTACACGTCCCCCTACATCTCTTCCCTCCCTATCACCTAGAGCCCCTAATAGTCCTTCCAGGTTAGGCAACACTTCACTTGCGAGTCTGTTGGGCTCATCTATTCTATCCGATGCTCCCAATGTGGCCTTCTGCATATCGGTGAAACTCAACGTATACAGGGAGATCGCTTTGCTAAGCACCTACGCTCTGTCAGCCAGAAAAAGTGGGATCTTCCAGTGGCCACCCATTTTAATTCCACTTCCCATTCCGATATGTCAGTCCATGGCCTCCTCTACTGTCGTGATGAGGCCACACTCAGGTTGGAGGAGCAACAGCTTACGGTCCATCTGTGTAGCCTCCAACCTGATGGCATGGACATCAATTTCTCGAACTTCTGGTAATGCCCCACCCCCTCCTTCACCATTCCCTTTTCCCTCTCTTGCCTGCCCATCACCTCCATCTGGTGCTCCTTCCCCATCCATTTCATTCATGGTCTTTTGTCCTCTCTTATCAGATTCCCCCTTCTCCTGCCCTGTATCTCTTTCCCTAATCAACTTCCCAGCTCTTTACTTCACCCCTCCTCCCTCCAGGTTTCACCTTCTTCTCCCATCCCCCTCAAATCTTCTTATTTTGATTCCTCTCTTTCCTTTCCACTCCTGGTGAAGGATCTCGGTCCAAAACATCGCCTGTTTAATCCTTTCCGTAGATGCTATCTGGCCTGCTGAGTTCCTCCTGCATTTGTTTGTGTTCATTCAGCTAGAGTTAGATTCAAGGTGGTGTCAAGAAGAAAGGCCCTCTTCTCATTATCATCATTGGGGAGAAGGTACAGGAACCTGGCACTCAAATGATTCAGGATCAGTTTCTTTCCCTCCACTATCAGATTTCTGTAAGCTCCAACAAATCATGATAACTATTTTGTTATTCTTTTATATAGCACTACTTGTTTTTGTAATTTATAGGAATTTTCTGTCTTTGCTCTCTACTGCTGCCACAAAACAAGAAGTTCCATGTCATAATAATAAACCCAATTCTGATGTAGTGCAGGGCTCCAAACTAAGCCACCGGTATCACGACAGTGATCAATAAATACTATTACTAACAACTAAATTTAAACAACAACAGACAATTCTGGAAATACTTAGCAGGCCAGGCTGCATCTGGTAGAAGAAATATGAAGGAAATTTATAAAGCTGTAGAGAGGGTTGGTAAAAGCAGGTTGACCAAGTTCTAAACAAGCCTATCTGGTCAATAACTGAACGGGAGCAGTTGCAGAATGAGAACGTAGACACAAGGATCCATACAAAAGAATGGGAATTGCGAAATACAGAGCAGGACATGCACTGCAGGTCAGGCTGCACTCATCCATCACTGCTAGGGAGAAAAAAATAGAAAGGAGAAAGAGAAAAAAGAAACAAGCTGAGTTAATACTGCAGATAGGTGACTGATACAAATAGAGAAATGGAGTTGCAGAGTTCAATAATGAGTCCATAAGGCATACAGGATGTGAGGTACTGTTCCTTAAGCTTATGTTGGCCTCAACATGACGGCACAGGAAGTCATAGACCACTGTCAGAGTGGCAGAGGGAAGTATTTCCAGCACTTTCTGTTTCAAACTTCCAGCATCTGAGTTTTTAAAAAATTTCCATTTACTTGCTAAATAAATTAATACGTGGTATAACGCCACAATACTATTTATTCCACCAAATGAAAATACACTAGAAGCAAAGGGAGATGATTTAAAAATAGAGTGTACAAATGACCTTGGAATAAATATATTAATGATTCAGTTAACGGACTGCAGTTAGTCGGTCACTGGTCTATTCTGGTACCTGTTTTGACTGCAATGCATTTTCACACTGGCAAAAAGCATGAATTATATCAAATCAGAAAGGGATCAACCCACTTTGAATGCCGTCATAACACAAAAACGAGGAGTAGGAGAAGATCACGTGCTCCCTTGAGGCTGCTCTAACATTCATTAAGATAATAGCTCTATGATCTTTAGCCTCAACACCAATATTCTGCCTGACCCTCCTCAACCCTACATCACAGAAATGCATCTCAACCTTGAAGAACAAGATTACATTAGATTTATTTCTCACATGTACATTGAAACATACAGTGTAATATGCCATTTGCGTCACTGACCACAGTCCAAATATGTGCTCGTATAGCCCGCAAGTTCTAGTGCCAATATTACATGCCCACAACTGACTAACCTTAAACCATAAAACATTGGAACGTGACAGGAAATGGAACACCTGGAGGAAGCACATGCAGTCGTGGGGACAAGCATACAAACTCTTTATAGGCAGTGACGAGAATTAAACCCCAACTGCCGATCACTAACTGTTACATTACCGTGTGGCTCACAGCTCCATAGCTCATCACACAGCATCCACAGCTGTGGGATAGAGATAGTGACACAAGCCAGGGGATCCTGCAGTAACTCCCTCATGTCTAAGCACCCGAAACTCTTTCCACCATCTGCACAGGATGGAAGTGCCAAGGAAGATTTTCCATTTGACTGGACAATTGTAGCTTCAACAATTCTCAGAAAGGTCAACACTATCCAGGGTAAAGTTATCACCCACAAGTACTCTCCACCTCCTCTTTGGGTGCTGTGAGTACCATCTGAATATGTCTAGGATACTCAAACACCTAAAAACCCATTAAATTCACCACCCAGGCAGCAGCATATCCATAGATTCCCTTCAACGCTGCACACCATCCAGGTCTGGAAAATTGTTGCCATACCTTTATTATTACTGGATCTAAATTCTTGAACTTCTTGGCATATAGCCATGTGGGAATATCTTCACTGAAATGGTACAGGTTCAACAGTGGTGCTAGAAAATTTGTGAACCCTTTAGAATTTTATCTATTTCTGCATAAGTATCACTAAATTATGATCAGATCTTCATGCAAGTCCTAAATCTAGGTAAAGAGAACCCAATTAATTAACACAAAAAGTTATACTTTTTCATTTATTTATTGAGAAAAAATGATCTATTATTAAATGTATTTGTTGGAAAAAAGTGAACCTTTGCTTTCAGTAACTGGTGTGAACCCCTGTACAGCAATAACTTCAATCAAACGTTTCCAGTAACTGTTGACCAGTCCTGCACATCGGCTCGTAGGAATTTTGGGCCATTCCTCCTTACAAAATTGTTTCAACTCTGGGATGTTGGTGGGCTTCCTTGCATGAACTGCTTGCTTCAGGTCCTTTCACACAGGCATTCCAAAATGTGATATTTCCTCTGCTTTAAGCATTCTTTGGTAGACTGACTTGAGTGCTTTGGTTTGACATCTTGCTGCAAGACTCACTTTTCTTGAGCTTCAGTTCACAGACAGATACCCTGACATTTTCCTGTAGAATTTGCTGGTACAATTCAGAATTCATAGTTCCATTTACGATGGCAAGTTGTCCTGTCCTGAGGCAGCAATGCAGGCCTAAACCATGACATTGCCACAACCATGCTTCACAGATGGGATGAGGTTCTTATGCTGGAATGCAGTGTTTACTTTTTGCCAAACATTACACTTCTCATTTAAGCCATAAAGCTCAATTTTGGACTCATCCATCTACAGAACATTCTTCCAGAAGCCTTCTGGCTTATTAACCTGGTGTTTAGCAAACTTTAGATTGGCAGCAATATTCTTCTTGGAGAGTAGTGGCTTTCTCCTTGCAATCCTGGCATGCACACCATTGTTGTTCAGTGTTTGCCTGATGGTAGACTCATGAACACTGACATTAACCAATGCAAGAGAGACCTGTAGGTCCTCAGATGTTACCCTGGGGTTCTTTATGACCTCCTGGGATATTACATGCATTGGTCTTGGAGTGATTTTTGTCTGACCACTGCTGGGGAGAGTGACAGCAGTGTTGAATTTCCACCATTTGTACACCATCTGCTTGACTGTGGATTGGTGGAGCCCAAACTCTTGGTTTTATATCATTTTCCAGCCTGGTGAGCATCAACAACTTTTTTCTGAGGTCCTCAGAAATCTTCTTTGATCAAGGCATGGCACACTTCCAAACACCTGTGTGATGAACTTCAGACTTTGATAGTGAAGACCCAGATTTACAAACATGTAATATTGGATAATTTTTCTCAACAAATAAATAAATGAACAAATATAATGTCTTTTGTCACAAAAATACAACTGCAGATGCTGTGGATTAAAGAATACGTACACAACGCTGGAAGAACTCAGCAGGTCAGGCAGCATCCGTGAGAAAAGAGTAGCCAATGTTTCTGGCCGAGACACTTCATCAGGAATGGGAACATCCCCCATAACGTTGGCTACTCTTTTCTCACGGATGCTGCCTGGCCTGCTGAGTTCTTCCAGCATTGTGTACGTATTCTAATGTCTTTTGTGTTACTTATTTAATTGGATTCTCTTTATCTAGTTTTAGGCCTTGTGTGAAGATCTGATCCTATTTTAGGTCATACTTATGCAGAAATAGTGAAAATTCTGAAGGGTTCACAAACTTTCTAGCACCGTTGCAGATGACAGTTCAGTACTCACACTCTCAAGGGCTGTTGGGAACGGACAATAAATGCTGTTCTCATCCCAAAAATCAGAAGTTGCCAAATTTCAGAAACTTCATTAAGTCCCAGCAACAACTACTTCTTCTCCTGAGATTATCTTAATTTTTAACTCCTCCCCAGCACCCATCTTATCAATCCCATTTGGATTTTTAAAAGACAAAGTGTAACTATTAACTTTTGTCAAGAATAGCACATTGACAAAAACAGTGAAATTTCGTGAAATGATGCTGGGAATTACTGCAAAATGTTTATTCTTTGATACAAGCAACATCATTTGCAATCATAAAGCACATAATTCTCTCACTGGCTTCCTTTTGTCAACAGCCTCCTATTGCCTGAAGGTACAAGGGAATTTGATCCTCCAAAAACACTAATCTTACTCCTCAATGACACTTAATACAGCTGCATTCCACTGACTGAAAGAACACAGACAAAAAAAATTGAAGGCTAGGCCACCTGGTTCCTCAAGCATGCTCCACCATTCAATACAATTGTGGCTGATCTACCATGGGTTTCAATTCCTCCTCCATGCCAGATTCACTTTGCCCTCAAACTCCTCAATTTCAAAACTTCACATAAATCCACTTTGTACTTCTAATAATATAGTCTCCAAGTAGGCACTGCGAGATATTATCTACCCTGCTCAAAAGAAGTTTCTATATAGTTTTTGTTTAAAAGAAATCATCTTATTTTGAAACCATATAGTTAGGAGTTTGAGAAGACTAGCATTTTTTAAACCAATGCACAGTGGAGAGCATTCCAGCTGGTTGCATCACCATCTATTATGGAGGGTTCACTGCACAAGATTGGAAAAGGCTGCAAAGGATTGTAGTCTCAGCCAGCTGCATCATGGGCATTAGCCTCTCCACCATTGAGAACATCTTCAAAAGGTGATGACTCAGGATCAATCATTAAGGACCTTCACCATCCAGGACATGCCTCCTTCTCATTGGCACGACAACAAATGCACTCAAAAACTTCTATAGTTGTACCATCAAGAGCATTCTGACAGGCTGCATCACTGTATGGTATGGAGGGGCTACTGCAGAAGGTTGCAAACCTAGTCAGCTCCATCTTGGGTACTTGTCTACAAAGTACATAGGACATCTTCAGGGAGCGGTGTCTCAGAAAGGCAGCATCTATTATTAAGGACCTCCAACACCCAGGGCATGCCCTTTTCTGACTGTTACCATCAGGTAGGAGGTACAGAAGCCTGAAGGCACACAGCGATTCAGGAACAGCTTCTTCCCCTCTGCCATCCAATTCCTAAATGGACACTGAGTCTTTGGACACTATCTCACTTTTTTAAAAAAATATAGTATTTCTGTTTTTGCACATTTTAAAAAATCTAATCAACATATGTAATTGATTTACTTGTTTATTTATTATTATTATTATTATTATTATTATTATTATTATTTTATGGTTTTTTTCTCTCTGCTAGATTATGTATTACATTGAAATGCTGCTGCTAAGTTAACAAATTTCACATCACATGCCGGTGATAATAAACCTGATTCTGAAAGGAGATAAAGGAGCCTCAAGACACACTCAACATTTCAGGAACAACTTCTCCTCTGACATCAGATTTCTAAATGGTCTATGAACCCATGAATGTTTTGTGCTCTCTTTACAGTATCTATTTTTATATTTCCTATTGTAACTCACTGAAATTTTATATGTATTACACAGTACTGCTGTCACAAATCAACATATTTCATAATATACATCAGTGATAATAAACTTCATTCGGATTCTGTACCCTTATTTGGGATACCATGACTAACAAAAACATCAATAGCAACACAGCCATGCCCCCTTAGGATTTTCTAAACTGAGAATACTGATACAACCTGTTTAGCTTCTCCTGAAAGGACAACCCTCTCATCCCAGGACTCAACCCAAGGAACATCCTTTGGACTACACCCAATGCTACCTTATCATTACTTGGATAAGGAAGCCAAAACTGTTTGCAGTACTCCAGGTGTGGCCTCACCGACAACCTGCATTTTTCGAACAATAATTCTCTAATTGTAGACACCAGCACCTTAATAATAAAAGCAAATATGCCATTTGACTTCTTATCTTCTTGCTAGTTCAAATGTTCAAAATTCATAGGAAATTTATCATCAAAGTATATATAGCATATACAACTTTGAGGTTCACTTCCTTGCAGACATAGAAAATAAAGAAATACAGGAGAATCCATTAAAAAAACACACATAACAAAAGGCAGAATGCCTGAAAATGAGGCGAGTGAAGCCATCCTCACAGTCCAGGAGTCCAATGGTTATCAAACAACAACTATCCCTAAACCTGGCGGTATGGAAGCCAAGACTCCGGCACCTCCCGCACGATAGTAGCAGGAATAAAGGATGACCAGTCAAATGCAGGCAGACAGGATGGGCTCAGGTAAGGGATCTTGCTTTGGCAGGTTTCACACACCTGCTAACTTCTTGAGATTCCTACAAGACCAGATTGGAACCTTGCTCTGTGCTGGCTCATACTCATCCAAAGATCAATGACAAGAAGCAAGCACCGTAATCACCTTCCTTTATACTTTTAGAGAGAAAGGATTACACCAAGTATGCTCACAACTGAAGAGTTTGCTTTACCCACATAGACTATAAGGTCAGAAGCTCCTCAACAGAGTTGTCCTGCTCTCTGTGAATCTGTACTCCAGCACAAACTAGCATTCCGAGGATGAAGTGCCAAACTAAATCAGATTCAGCTGTGATCCAACTATCCTGGAGCTGCACTCTTCCAGCCAAAACAAAGTTAAATTCTGTCAATAACGAGCTGCAGTTCAGCCACTGCCTCTTCTCCAAAGGCAAGAGGATTCTGAAATCACTGAACACCAGGTAAAAGAACAAAATCTATCGGAATGGAGGGGAGGGGAAAAGTGAGAGCCAGAAAGAAAGTAACAAAGATTACAGTCATCACAGTTATGAAGTGCAGACAACCAAAATGGAAAACTACCACTTCAAGACGTCAATGCTAAAGTTACTTGTACAGTTCCCACGATCATGCTGACCTTATGTAGTTAATTGACACCATATTTGTATTGAAGAAAATGAGAATTCATAACAGCCTAAGTACACCAGAGTGAAGCGGAAGAGAGGACCCTTGGGTCCTGAAGCCCATAGAAATACAGCTAGTCCACTTGGCACATACACTAAGCAAGCCATAGCCACCAACACTACCACTCTAGTGGAGAACATTAAATATAAATGCATTAAGCACACATTTGCTATTGTGCATTGGAATGAAGAATGAAGTCAGGAAACGGGAGCGGTTTCAAACTGTTCACTTTCCTTTTTGGGGGAGGCAGAGCTGTAGGGCACCTGGAATCGCACCACACACAGTCAGAATTCGATCTTCAAATCTGGCACTCGGAATGAAAATCAGGCAGACTGATAGAACAGAAGCTTCTCTTTTCCGAATAAAAAAAAAGTTCCAGTGAAATATGAATCCAGAGCTTAATTATGTGGTAGTTCGTAACGTCAAGTGCGTCTGTAATCCGCCACCAACTGGCAAGCTCAATCAGAAAGCTGATAAAAAATATTCCTTGAAATAAGAAACAAAAACATCTTTAAAAGAGGACAGTCCATAGCTCCTTTTCCTAGAAAAGAGAAGACAAAGAGATGCCCTCATATAAAGTCCTGAAATAGGAATTGCTTTGACATTGTAGGTGTAGAAATATTTCCACCATCAAGTGTCTATAAATAGCCAGAAAAAAAGTCTTCTAGGGAATTCAGAAGAACTCTTCCAACTGTGAGAACATGGAATTTTCCTCTGCAGTGAGGAGCTGATGTAAATAGCAGAGATGGATTTTAGGAGGAGCTAGATAATTGCCCAAGATTGAAAGAACCAGAATGACAGCATAATGTGAAGAGGCATGGGAAGTGTGAGCCATAAACACTGCATGACAGATAACCTACACAGAAATTATCCATGGTTCCCAAATTATGATTTAGCAAGTCATGGAACAGCCTCCAGAGGGGAACTCTTTAACCTGCAAGCTTGATGAAACAATGTTTACAAATGTGAACGTCAAAACTAAAGAATTTTTAATCAGCCGCCACTAAAGTGGGCGGCACATTAGTATAGCAATTAATGTAATGCTTTACAGCACCAGCAATCAGAAACTGGGATACAATTCCCATTGCTGCCAGTAGAGAGATTGTATGCTCTCCCCATGACTGTGTGGGTTTCCTCCAGGTGCTCTGGTTTCCTCCCACATTCCAAAGACACATGGGTTAGTGTTACTAAGTTGTGGGCTTGCTACGTTGGCACCAGAAGCATGGCAATAATTGCGGACTGCCCCCAGCACATCCTCAGATCATGTTGTTCATTGATGCAAACGACTCATTTCACTGCATGTCTTGATGTACGCGAGACAAATAAAGGTAATACTTACAATCTTTCTGTTGAAATCTAAATCCTTATCTTATTAGATATTGGTTCTTATGACGAAGTGCCTCTGCAATCCAGTACTAAATGGTTAACACATTTTGAGACACTATGAGATTACTTTGAGGGTTATCTACATTTACATAAAAGTCTGAAGAAAACTTATTACAAAACCTAAAATATCAGTAAGTAGTGATTTAAAGATTAGCTTTATTTGTCACATGTACACCAAAACATACACTGAAATGTGTCATTTGTGTCAAATCAAATCATCAAGGCTTGTGCTAGAGTCACCATGCTTCCAGCACCAACATTGCATGCCCTAACATTCCAAATGTCTTTGGAACATGAGAGGAAACCAGAACACCTAGAGGAAACCCACAGAGTTGCAGGAAATATGTACAAACTTCTTACAGACAGTGGTGAGAATCGAACCCTGATCTTGCAGCTACCGCTGTAAAATAATGGTGTTATTACTACACTACTGTGACACTTTAATGTGTCTGACCTTTTAAGATTGCTGGCCAAATCACTGTCCAACATCATCACTAGTACTTAGCACAACTCCCAACTGCAGCTGCACATCAAGTATGCTCCCGTTAGACAACAAAAGATTCCTGCTCTACAGTGAATTTGGATTCCATCTTAGATTTGAGGATAAAAAGACCTGTGATCTTCTCCCTCATCTCCTGGGCATTGTGCCAACAGTTTTAAAAGATCCCCATTTCTTCCTGTGTCATGTCATTTCATCTACTTAATTTTCGACAACTGTCAAAGGAGCATTCCATTGCTATACATCAGTAAGGCTTGAAACATCAACAAGCCGAGCAAGGTTCTTTAACGTTAACAATTATTCATCCTCCGAGAAAACTGTGTCAGCTAGTAAATGTTCAAATGTGCTTCAGACTAATTGAGCTCAGAGGCTTCAATGCAATGGAACCATTAGTTGTTGTGTATTACTCATCCTGACAAGGGATAGTCGTCTCCGTGAAGGTGTTAGGTACAGTCCAATTAGAAAAGTTAAGTGGGTGGGAAATGAGCACCTGGAACCAGGCAAGGGAAGTTGCCATGCCAATTAAAGCTAGGAGACATAGCAGTTTGGTAAAGAACACAGACATAGAATAGTACAACACACAGGTCCTTCGGCTCACGATATTATGCTGACTACTAAAAGTGGAGGTAGATAGACTCTTGATTTGTAAGACCATCAAAGATTACAGAGAAAAGGCAGGAGAATGGGATCAAAAGAAATAATATATCAGCCACGATGGAATGGTGGAGCAAACTCAATGGGCAAATGGACTAATTCTGCAACTATGGTCTAAATCGAAGATCAGTCTTACCCTTCCCTCCCACATCGCCCTCCATCTTTTTTTCATCCATGTGCCGATATAACAGTCTCTTAATTGCACTGGCAGTAGCCAAAAAGGCTATTGCAGTTACTTGGAAATTGGATACATATTTAAGTATAGATGGTTGGAGGAAAGAAATTTATGGCTGTATTCCACTTGAAAAAATTACTTATAATTTAAGAGATAAATATGAAACATTTTTGAAAATTTGGCACCCTTATTTACAAAAGACAGGATTAAATATATAGGTGCTCCGAAGATGAAATAATTGGTTATTTGGGGAAAGAAATAAATATATATACTAAAGTTATTACGAACTCCGTGGAGCATGTGGGGATCTTCCAATGTCCAGGCGCTCTTTCTTTTTTTTTCTTTCTTTCTTTCTTCTTTTTTTCTATAGGGATGTTAGGGGGGAGGGGGGAAGGGTAATATATATTTTTTTCCCATATACTTTTATTCTGTAATTACTTGAAAATGCAATAAAAAAAAGTTTTTAAAAAAAGTCTCTTAATGTATCTGTCTCTACCACCACCCCTGGCAGTGTGTTCTGCACACCTACCACTGTGTAAACAATCTACCTGACATTCTCCAAACACCTTAAAGTTATGCTCCAAAAGGATCCACTTCATTGCTGCCCACATAACCTGACTCTGAGCCCTTCCCTTTAATTTGTCCACCTGCTCATCATGATCTGAGAACCTAAGTAGCAGGTCAGTGTTAAGCACTTTACCCAGATGATTTTTATTTATTGAGATATAGCATGGAGTAGTCCCTTCTAGTCATGCCGCCTAGCAATCCCCCGATTTAATCTGAGTTTAATCACGAGACAATTTACAATGACCAATTAACCTACCAAACACACTGCGCAAAACAGGCTGACAATACAAGCATGAATAATTGAATTATAGAGTCAGAGAAAAAGGCCTATCAGCTCATACATGCCCTTGCCAATCATGCTAATCCCACTTTCCAGCACTTTACTCATATCCCTTCAAACTCTTGTCATCCATATACCTGTTCACATACTTCTTAACTGTATCTAACGCCTCAACCACTTCCCCTGGCAGCTGGTCCACATATAAAAGAAAGAAGAAAAAAAATCACCTTTCACCTCTAACCTTAAAACTAAAACATTTTATACAGAGTGATAAGGACACTTATCTCCAGGAGTGGTGGTGAGGCAGATAGGGAAATTAAAAGACTCTTAGATAGGCACATGAATAAAAGAAGAATGGTGGCTACATGGCAGGGAAGCATTAGATTGATCCTGGGAAAGGTTAAAGGGTCAGCACAATATCATGGGCTGAATGGCCTATACTGTGATGTACTGACCTATGTCTATCTGCTTTGGTTTTTGATTCCTCAATCCTGATAAAAGACTGGTCACCTCAATCTATATCCCTTGTATTTTTTATACACCTCTGAGATCACCTCTCAAGACTCCTGTGCTCCACGGAGTAAAGACCCAGCTTGTCTAACCTCTTCCTACAACTCACACTCTCAAGTCCTGGCAACATTTTCATAAATCAGCAAATTAAAATGAGTATCTGAAAATGTAAACGGAGAATGGCATTATAAGGAACTACAGGTTATTTCACAGACGCAAGCAAATGGGTCAATCAGGGCATTGAGTATAGAAGTTAAGATGTTACATTGCAGTTGTGTAAGACATGGGTAAGGCTGCTTATGGAATACTGTGTTCAGCTTTGATCATCCTGTTGTAGGAAAGATGCCATTAAGCAGAAAAGAGAGCAATAAAGATTTATGAAAATGTTAAGGGACTGAGGTACTGAGGATGAACAGCCTAGGACTTTATTCATTGGAGTTTATGGAGCACTGCCAGAAAAACCAGCATCTGTCATCAAGAAGCCCATCATCCAGGCCACGCTATTCCTTGCTGCTACCACCTGAAAGGAGGCACAGTCTTAGGTCCCATACCACCAGATAGATCCAGGAACAGTTACTATCAGCCTTCTGAACTGGCAAGGATAACTTCATTTACCTCAACACTGAACTGATTCCACAACCTAGGAACTCACTTTCAAGGACTCTGTAACTCATGCACTCGGTACTATTTATTTATACTATTATTTTATTTGCAGTTTATCTTCTTTTGCACATTGGTTATTTGTTGGTTTTTATGTGTAGTTTTCCACTGACTCTATTGTATATCTTTGTTATGTGAATGCCTGCAAGAAAATGAATCGCAAGATAGTATATGGTGACATATACAGTACTTTGATTAATAAATTTACTTTGAACTTTGAATGAGGGATGACTTGTAAAAACATGAAGGCCATAGGAAGGGTGCATGCAAGTCTTTTTCCCAGGATTAGAGAATCAAGAATTAGAGGCCATAGGTTTAAGGTGAGAGAGAAGAAATTCAATAAGGATCAGGGCAGCAACTTTTTCCACTGAGGGTAGCTATCATAATGTAATGAGCTGCTAGAAGAAGAGGTTGAAGCAGATACATTTAAAAATTCTCTTGGACAGGTACATTGATAGGAAAAGCTTATAGGGATATGGAACAAACACAAGCAAATGGGGCTGGCTTAGATAAGCATCTTAAATTGGATGGAACTAGTTGTCTGAAGAGGCTGATTCTGTAGTCTATGGCTCTAAATGGACCACCGTGCTTTTTTCCATTCTGATAACCAAATCTTTGCAAATCAACACTTTTGCACGAATATTCAGTAAGCCTCTTTAAGAATACAGAACAAAGAAAGGCTGCCAACACCCAAATAACCATTCTCCAGTGAACATGCAGACCTTCAGGAAAGAACAGTCAAACCTTGTGCTGAGGACCGTTAAACATAGCACTTATCTAAGAAAATAATTTATTATTTTTATTTTTATTATTTCTTTTATTTCACGTGCTCAATAAGTCTCCCCCAATGCTAATAGCAAGCAAAAGACAGAGCATGGGAAAAAGGCAACTTAATACGCGAGGATTTTTTTTACAAGGCACAGAAAGCCAAGTTTATGGTGCCTGGAGGAGTAAAATCAGTCGACTATAAAACACAGCATATGCTCTTTGCTGATTGGGTTTGTCACTCTGTTAAACTCTTGCCCTACTTCATTCGAGGTGAACTTTCCCCCCACGACAGGTTATGGGATTTCACCACTACCTGATTATCACTCTAATCACAGTAAAGTGTTCATTTTTCTCTGTGTAATTTCGGAAGTAGGGCTAGGTTCTGTGCATTACGCCACCTTGAAAGCTAACATTTTTAGTTGTTTAAGCTGCCTGCCTAATGACAACAAAGATTTCATTCTGGCAATCATTTGCCACTGAACAACTTCACTGCGATGGCAATGAAACTTCACATCTGAAACCTCTGCTTATTCTTTCCATGCCTGTCAAATTAAAGGACCAACATGGTCTGCCAAATAGAAGTGAAAAAGAAACTTAAACTTCACTTACACTGCAGTCACTAGTTGAAGATGCTGGCACTCCCAATTTAAGACAGTTGAGATGATTCTCTCCCCCTCTCTCAGTTAAAAGGTTCAGACATTTGGAATTCTTTTCATCAAACACTAGTGGAAGCAGAACCTTAGATAGTGTGCCAGTTAGTGTAATGCTTTACAACGCCAGCTATCAGGGTTCAATTTCCGCCGCTATCTGTAAAGAGATTATAAGTTATCCCCATGACCGTGTAGGTTTCCTTCAGGCACTCCAGTTTCTTCCCATATTCCAAAAAAATGTATGGGTTAGGGTTAACGTGTTATGCTTGCGCTGGAAACACTGCGACACTTGTGTGCTGCCCCCAGCACATGTCAGAATGTGTTGGCCGTTGATACAAATAAGACATTTCACTATAGGACAGATTTGGTGAGCCATGACCTTATCAAAAGGCAGTGCAGGCCCGAGTGCCTGAGTGTCATCTCCTGCTCCTAGTTCAGATTCACTTATTTATCACATGTACACTTGGCGCGTGGTTAAGGCGTTCGTCTAGTTATCTGAAGGTCGCTAGTTCGAGCCTTGGCTGAGGCTTGCGTGTGTGTCCTTGAGCAAAGCACATTGCTCTGCCACAACAAGCTGTATGGGTCCTAATGCCCTTCCCTTGGACATCGGTGGCGTGGAGAGGGGAGACTTACAGCTTGATAAAGCTCCATAAAAAAACAACCCTGCCCAGGCTTGCGCCTGGAACCTTTCCAAGGCACAAATCCATGGTCTAGCGAGACTAACAGAGGTCTACTACTACTACATGTACACTCAGAGGTCAGTATCTAATAAAGTGGCCAAGGCGTGTATGTATTCATGGTCTTCTGCTGCTGTAGTGTATCCACTTCAAGGTTCACCACTTCATGGTCTTCTACACACCACAGATGTAACATGTGGTTTTTGAGTTACTGTCGCTTTTGTCAGCTTGAAACAGTCTGGTCATTCACTTGAACTTTCTCATTAACAAAGCGCTTTCACCCACAGAACTGCCTTTCACTGTTTTTTTTTGTTTTTTGCACCATTCTCTGTAAACTCTAGAGACTAGCATAGCAGCGTGACACTATCACAGCTCAGAGGGTGGGGGGGTTAGAGTTTGGAATTCAAATATGTAATCATCCGTAAGGAGTCTGTGCTCCGGTTTCATCCCACAATCTAAAGATGTCCCCAGTAGGTTAATTGCTCATTGTAAACTGTCTTGTGATTAGGTTAGGGTTAAATCTTGGTTGTTGGGGGTTACTGGTGTGGCACGACTTGAAGGGCTAGAAGGGTCTACTCCGTGTTATATTGCTAAATAAATAAAAAATAATAAAATCCCAGGAGCTCAGCAGCTTCTGAGATAGTCATCTGGCACCAACAATCATTCCATGGTCAAAGTCACTTTGATCACATTTCTTCCTCATTCTAATGTTTGGTCTGATCAACAATTGAACTTCTTCACCACGTCAGTTTTTTGCTCAAGAAGAATCCAAAATACAATTTAATGAAGCTTACGTGGGTGATTAATCATCAGATCTGGTGGCAAAATAATCATACAATCTTTCTTGTGATGTTATAAATGTCTCCATTAATGCAAATATCGCACCATGCTCTTTTCCTGACCAGCCTGCATTGAGAGAGGTGAAAGTGGGGATTTATGAGGCCGTGATGTAAATTATTTCATGTCGTGGGGAACTGGAAAGGATATGATTATCAAGGGAGGGCCGAAATTTGTAGGTTAAATAAAGATAGGCGGAGGCCAGTTGATGTTGCGGAAGAAGGGAGTCTGCAGAAAGACTAAGGCGAATGGGCAAAGAAGTGGCAGATGGAATACAGTGTAGTGAAGTGCGAGTTAGGTGGTTATCTTTATTTGTCATGTGTACATCAAAACATACAGTGAAATGTGCCTTTTGCGTCAACGACCAACACAGTTCGAGGATGTGCTGGGAGCAGCCAGCAAGTCGCAACGTGATTCCAACACCAGCATAGCATGTTCTCAACTCACCAGCCCTAATCCACACATCTTTGGAACATGGGAGGAAACCCACAAGGACACAGTGAAAATCTACAATTCCTTACAGACAGCGGTGTAAAGCATTATGCTAACCACTACCGTGCCGCCATGATTATGGTGGAGTCATATACTTTGGTACAGAGAATAAAGGTGCAGAATATTTTCTAAATAGGGTGGGGGGGGGGAGATTACATATATCAGGGACAATGGAACTTGAAACTCCAAGTGCAGGATTCCCTGAAGGCTGAGTTGGTAGCAAGGAAAGCAAATATATAATGCTGAGGCTTTATATGGCATTGGTCAGACCACATTTGGAACATTGTGAGCAGTTTTGGGCCCCACTTTTAAGAAAGGATGTGCTGATGGAGGTGGTCCGAGAGGTTCACAAGAACGATCCTAGCAAAAGGTAAGACCATTCAGGACTGAGATGAGGATGTACTTCTTCAGCACAAGGGCGATGAATCTCAACGACATGGAGGGTGGTGGAGGCCAAGTCATTGGATATATTTAAGACAGTGGTTGACAGATCCTTGATTGTGAAGGGGGTTAAGGGTTATGGGGAGAAGGCAGGACAATGAGATTTTTTAAAAAAAAATCAGTCATGATTGGCAGATTCAATGAGCTGAATGGCCTAATTCTGCTTCTATATCTTGTCTTGGGTTCCTGCCACATTATTGGTTGATAAGATATTTGCTTTAACAAGCTGGTGTATGGGTGTGCCTAATAAAGTGGCCACTAAGTATACATTGAAACATACAGTGAAATTCTCAAGTCTGGATGGACAAAACAACTGTGGAAAGGCCAGATACACACAATTATATGAAGCAAAGGATAGCTCAGGTAAATAATTATTACCACTGCTAGATTTCAACTTTTAAACAAGGCAATGACATTGACCATGATTACTCTCATTGGCAAAAAAATAAGGTGATTTTCAAGAAGTTTGCAAATTCACTATTCTTCTTTTGTTTCCAGATCTGGAAGTTGAAACTTTTTGGATGTGGAAAGGATGCTTCTTCCTAAGCAGGAGAGGTCTGAACCAAGGGTTACAATCTCAGGCTCTATTTATCTTTAGCTCAATAACTCATGTTCTCAGTACATTACATTGATATATTTCTTGTATTTCTTGTCTTCTTTGCACAGTGGTTGCCTGTCAGTCTTTGCTTTTGTATTTTCATAGATTCTACCGTATTTCTTTGTTCAACTGAATGCCTGCAAGAAAATGTAGTATATGGCGACAGACATGTAGTTTGATATTAAATCTACTTCGGACTTTGGATTTGAACTATGTGGCAAACACAAGACTGGATGAGGAGAATTTTATTTAGTTTTTGAATGCAGTTAAGGAAAAGGTGGATACATTACTGACAAAAGATACGGGAAGACAGCAGGAATTGTGGCATTGAGATGGAGGTTCAACCATGTTCTATTGAATGGTATAGCATGCTCAAAATAGGATGGCCTATTTCTGCTCCTAACTTTTCTAAATTTCCTAAAGGACGCAAGTAAGTCTGGTGGTAAATAATCTCTCATCAGAAACTACCTCTGGGGAGTTCTTTTCCAAATGGTTAGAATTACTAGCTACATTCCTCAAGGTTATCCGAAGATGTATGGGTTAATTGGTCAGAAGATTGTAATTGGGCGACACAGGGTGTGATGTGGCAGTTACTGTGTTGTTTATCTAGATAAATAAAGATTAGATTAGATAAAACAGATATAAACTCATTCCAATTATAGCAGGAACTGACCTAATAGGTGGAGGATTACAATATACGCAAGATGAAAGATCTGTTAATCATTCCTCTTTTTCCAGATGCTGCCCGATTTCTACCTGTTTATGGCTTTTTTCTGCCTTAATTGCAGATTTACAGCATCTGCACTTTTTTGATTTTCACAGACTCTTGGCAGGCTTATTGCACAAAATGCTGGAAGAACTCAGCAGGTCAGGCAGCACCTATGGAAATTAATACATATTGATGTTTTGGGTCAAGGCTTTAATCATAACTGCAAAGGAAGGGTGAGGATGGCAGAATAAGATGGTTGGGTGGGGAGGTGGGGGGGAGAAGGGAGGGAGGAAGTGGAAGGTGATTGGTGAAGCCAGCTGGGGGGGGAAGGGGGGAATGAAGAAAGAAGCTAGGAAGTGACAAGTGGAAAAGTCAGAGTTAGAGAAGGAGGAATCTGATGCAAAAGGAGAATGGATCATGGGAGAAAGAGAAGGAGGAGTGGGGAAAGTATCTGAATTTGAGGAATTCAATGTTCATGCTATCAGGCTGGAAGCTACCTAAATAGAATGTGGTGTTGCTCCAACTTCATTCAGTTCCCAAGACATCAGAAATGTCCTCCCTCTTCAAAGAATGGGGTTTCCTTTCCTTTCTTCTACCATAGATGCTGCCCTCGCCCAAATCTCCTCCATTTCCAGACATCCGTACTCACCCCACTTTCCCACTCCCTTAACAGGGATATAGAGTTCCCCTTCTACCACCCCATGAACCTCCGTATCCAACGCATCATTCTCCACAACTTATGCCACCTTGAATGGAGTCCTACCACCAAACACATCTTACCTCTCCCTCACTCATCTCTTTGTGCACGGATGCTCCCCTCTGTGATTCCCTTGCCCATTCGGCCCTCCCAACTAATCTTCCTCCTGGCACTTACCTCTGGAAGCCCTCACCAACCAAAAAGTGCCTGCAGGTGAAGTGTTGCCTCTGTTGGGGTTGCTTACTGTATCCAGTGCTCCCAAAGCAGTCTCCTCTAAATTGGTGAGGCCCGACATGGATTGGGGGGCTGCTTTGTCGAGCACCCCAGCTCCATCTGCAAAAAGAATTTCCCAGTGGCCAAACATTTCAATCCCTATCCCATTACCATTCCGACATGTCAATCCATTACTTTCTCTTCTGCCACGATAAGGCCACAATCTCAGGTTGGAGGAGCAACACCTAATTTTCCATCTTAGGAGTCTCCAACCTGATGGCATGAACATCGATTTCCCCAACTTCCAGTAATCTTCCCCCCTGCCTTTTCTTCATTTCCCCCACACTGATCTCTTACCTCTTCTCCTCACCTGACTCTGGTGCCTCTCCTCCTTCCCTTTCTCCCAACAGATTCCTTCTTCCCAGCCCTTTGCCTTTTTCACTTATCCTCCCACCTGTCACATTTATACTGGCATCTTCCCCCTTCCTTTCCAGTCTTGATAGAAGTCTTGGCCCGAAATGTTGACACTTTATTCATTTCCATAGATGCTGCCTGGCCTGCTGAGCTCCTTCAGCATTTTGCGTGTGCTACTCTGGACTTCCATCATCTCGTGTTCATGGCAAGTATATCAACTTTTTTTTAAACTTACACTAAATTGTCACTGCACACAAATGCAGGCTAACCCTAAGTATCCAAGAGGTTTGGAATTACAACAGAACAATAACGCACATGTAAAGCACCAGGTGGCAAACCAGGCAAAAGAAAGCTGCACTGTGCATCCAGTTTCCCAACACCTGTTGCGAACCTCATTGCTCCTCCCACAGAAACAATGGCTCATTCACCACATTAGCAACAGCAGTTGGCCCTCAAATGCTGGAATGTGCAGGAAACCGACAAAGATTTTTTTTAAAGCACAAAACTGGAATTCTATAACCAGCTTACAACATGTAACAAAAGCTCCATTTTCTCAGCAACGAGCTTCCCTCATTTCTTTCTCCCTTTGCAAATTTAAAAATCACCTTCATGGGGTTCCGCCAACACCACATACATAGGGACACAGTCATTCGCATTTTGTCAGGGCTTACTGAAGTTAAATCTAGTGGCAATAAAAATCAGGTGGGAAAGCAAGCTGAGAGACAACCCAGAGACCGCAGAAGGAATATGGATATGAAGATCTTGGACTGAACTGTTGGCTCTTTATTCCTCTCCATAGATGCTGCCCGATCTGCTGAGTTCCTCCAGCATTTTGTGTGTGTTGCTCTGGTAGGGCACTGAGGAGTGTGGTAGAACAAAGGGATCTGGGAATACAGGTCTTTAATTCCTTGAAAGTGGTGGCACAGGTATTTAGCATCATAAAGAACGCTTCTGTCCACTGGCCTCCATAAATCAAGTATTGTCTACAGGAACTGTCGAAATTGTATAATTTGGAAAACTGTGTGCAGTTTTGGTCACCTACCTTCAGGAAATATGTACATCAGTTTGAAAGAAAACAGAAAATTTACAAGAATAATGCTGGGACTGGAGGACCTGAGTTATAAAGACTGTATTCCTTGGAATGTAGAAGGTTAAGGGGAGATTTAATAGAGATATATAAAATTTTGAGTGGTATAGGTAGGGTATAGATGGTGTAAATACAAGCAGACTTTTTCTACTGAGGTTGGGTGGGACTACAATTAAGAGGTCACAGGTTAAAGGTGAAAGGTGAAAAATTAAGAGAAAAATGAGGGGAAACTTCTTCACTCAGTGGGTCACGAAAGTGTGAAACAGGCTGCCAGTGCAAACAAGCTCGATTTCAACAGTTTGGATTTGTACATGGATGGCAGTGGTATGAAGGGCTAAGGTCCAGGTGCCGATCCATGGGAATAGGCATTTTAAATGGTTTGGCACAGACTATATGGGCCAAAGGGCATGTTTCTGTGCTGTACATATCTGTGATTCTCTATGACTTGGATTTCCACCGTCTGTAGACTCACTTGTGTGTATGCACCAAAATACAGTGAAAAGCTTGTTTCTTTTTAATTTAACAATATAGTATGGTAACAGGCCCTTCTGGCTCAAGGAATCACATCACACTTCTGACCAATTAAACCTAACCCATACTGTCTTTAGAATGTGTGAGGAAACTGGAGCACCCAGAGGAAATCCATGCAGTAATGGGTAAAATATACAAGCTCCTTACAAACAGTGGCAGAATTTAACGTGACTTGTCAGTGTTGTAATATCATTAGGCCAACCGCCAATTTACCTCGTTTTGCATGGTGTTTATTCAGATCAAGTCATTCAATAGTGCATTGAACTAGAATAAGGTAAGATAATAACAATTCAGAAAAAAAGCGTAAAAACTAAACAAAAGTGCAAGTTCATAATGAGTTAGATTGCGAGGCAGAGTCCATCTTATTGTACAAGATAACAGAGGGATAGAAGCTGCTTTGAGCCTGGTAATATGCACCTTCAAGCTTTTGTATTCTCTGCCTGATAGGAGAGCGGAGAAGACAGATTGTCCAGGGTGGGTGAAGTCTGGGATTATGTTGGCTGCTTTACTGAGGCAGTGAGTATAAACTGAGATCATGGAGGTTCTGCTGGTTTCTATGAAGTGCTAAGCTGTGTCCATACCTCGCTGCAGTTTCTGGTGGTCACGTGCAGAGCCATTATGAATCCAGACAGAATGTTTTCTATGGTGCATCAATAAGAATTGAAATTTTATAGGCAGCTTACAACATGTAACAAAAGCTCCATTCTTTCAGCAACGAGCTTCCCTCATTTCCTTCTCCCCTTGCAAATTCAAAAATCACCTTTCTGGGGTTCTGCAAACATCATGCACACAGGAACAGAGTCATTCTCATATTATCAGGGGCTTACTGAATCTAAATCTGCTGGCAATACAAAGACAGGTGGGAAAGCAAGCTGTGAGTCAACCCAGAGACCGCAGGTTAACAGAGTGAGAAATATTTGGGAGATGAAGTGTAACATGGAAAAATGTGAGGTCAGGCCTTTGGGAGGAAAAGTACAAGAAGCAACATACTTGAGTGGGTAGAAGGCTGGCTAACATGAAACAGACATTAAGAATGAATGGGTGTTTTTTTGGTTCGCAAGTTCAAAATGGTGGTGGTGAGGGGGGAAGGATATGTTTACCTTTATGAATCAAACTATCAAGTTTAAGAGACAGGAAGTTATGCTGCAGTTTTATAAAATCTAGTTGGGCCACATCTGAAGAATTGTGTTCAATTCTGATTGCCCCATTACAGGAAGGATGTGGAGGCCTTGTAGAGGATGCAGAAAAGGTTTACCAGGATGATGCCTGGATTTTGGAATATAAGGAGAGATTGGACAACTCAGATTATTTTCTGTGGAGTGACAATGGAAGACCAATATAGAGATTGAAAAGATTGTGAAACACACAGAATCAAAATGCACTAAAGGTGAGAGGGAGAATGGTTAAAGGAATTTGGAATTGGTTTATTAGTGTCACATAAGACAGTGAAAAGCTTGTCTTGCATATATCAAATCATTACACAGTGTATTACAGTAGTATACAGTAAAACAATAACAGAATGTAGAATAAAGTATAATAGCTCCAGAGAAAGTGAAATGCAGGTAAACAATGAGGTGCATGATCATAACAAGGTAGATTGTGAGGTCAAGAGTCCATCATAAGATACTAGGGAATGGTACTAGTGAATCATTCAGTAATCTAATAACAATGGGGCAGAAACTGCCCTTGAGCCTGATAATATATGCTTTCAAGCTTTTATATTTTCTGCCTGATGGTAGAGCAAAGATGGCTGGCTGAGATATTTGATTATGCTGGCTGTTTTTTTAGGGTAGCAAGAAGTGCAGACCCTACGTCTATAGAGGGGAGGCTGGTTTCCATGATGTGCTGAGTTGTGTCCATAACCTTCTGTAGTTTCTTTCACTCACATGCAGAGCAGATGCCAGACCAAGCTGCGATGAATCCAGGTAGGATGCTTTCTATGGTACATCTATAAAAATTGGTAAGGGGTCAATAGGTAAATTTCTTTAGCATCCTTAGGAAGTAGAGACATATTGAACTTCCTTGGCCTTTTGTGACATCTACGTAGTTGGACCAGAGGATGTACATACCTAGGAACATGAAGCACTCAATTTCATACTGTTGACATACACTGGAGTACGTGTACCACACATATCAAGCAGTAGTAAATCAAGGCAACTAGACATGCTGTGTTGTCTAGAAGATGTTTCGCCACTCACTGGAGAAGCTTCTTCAGTTCTGATCCATGGTGGGTTGTTTTGTCTGGCCAATATACAGATTTGTGCAGTTCTCATTGCATTAGATAGCATATACAATATTGCTCTGTTTACATTTGGGTGTAGGATCCTTGGGGTGGACTCAGTTTCTGTCTGTGTGCTTGTAGGTTTGAAAAACAGATTTGGTGTTTGTTGAAAATCTTGTATATTGGTGAGACAAGAGAACGACTTCACAAACAGATAGCCCAACATAGGAGGGCTAACACCTCAGGTAAATACTCATCTGTATATCTACACCTAAAGGACAAGGGGCACTCCTTTTAACAATTTGTACATTGTGGACAAGGAGGACAGGTGGTTTGAAAGAGGAAAACCCATCTCTGAACAGAAGGAGTGGGGTATGACACCACCTATCAGCTACTTACAATGCAGTCCTAACATCTCTACCCTGGCTTCTCCATAACAGTTCACACCTCCATTCATGCAAAGAGACTAATGATCCTCTAATTACTTCTACGATTCTTAACAACCCTGTGATTGCAATAACTTTAAACAGTTTAAGAGTTTATAACCATGGATCAGAACTGAAGAAGCCTCTAGGATGAGTGAGGAAACATCTTCCAGTCAACACAGCAAGTCCAGTTGCCTTGATTTGCTACTGCGTGATATACAATGACATGGATGACTGAGAACCTTCATAGACATGTGTACACCATTCCTGAAGTCAATGACCAACTCTTTTCTTTTGCTGACATGGAGGGAAATTTTCTTGTCGTGTCACTATGTTAGTAAGTTCACTATCTCCTTCATGTATGCCAAATCATGATTTTATGACATAGAGCCCACTATGGTGGCATCATCATCTGCAAATTTTTAAGATGTAATTAGGGCAGAATCAAGCCACGCAGTCATGAGTGTACATGAAACAGAGATGATGTGTTGATAAATTTTGTTTGTGATGGGTACCTTCAATGTGTCACCAAGGTTGATGGTGGAGGCTAGAGCTGTTTTAAGAGGCTGTTAGATTGACATATGAGTATGCAGAGAATGGAGTCAAGCAGAAGGGATTAGATGTTATTAGGTTAATTAGTTCAGCACAACGTTGTGAGCTAAAGGGTCTGGTGGAGTTCAGTACCATTCTAGGTTAAAAAAAAATGGACCGAGTGGTGTGCTACAAGGACAGGTGCAGAATCTTAACTTTCTTTAACTTACTGGTTTATTATTTCACATGTATTGAAATAGAGTGAAAGCTTTTGTTTGTGTGTCATCCAGCTGGATCATTCCATACAGAAGTACATGAAGGTGAACTAAAGAGGAAAAAAATGCAGCCTTGGTAACAGTTACAGAGAAAGTGCAATGCAAGTTAGGAGATCAAGGATTCATCTTTATTGTACAGGGGTCTCAGAAGTCTTATAACAGTGATATAGAAGCTGTCTTTGAGCATGATGGCACATGTGCTCAACATTTTGTACCTTATGCCCAATGAGAGGAGGGGAAGAAAGAATCCTGATGAAGGGTATTGATCTGAAAAGTCAACTGTTGTATTCGTCTCTATATACTCTGTCTGACCTGCTGAGTTTCTCCAGAATTTTGTGTGTGTTGCTGAAGAGAGAGTACGAATGACTTTGATGGAGATATCAAACAGGTACAGTTGTTAAATTTGCTGATGACACAAAAAGACCAAAAGGAATGAAAGGAGGTGAAAAAGGGATTTAGATGGGTTGAAGGCATGGGAAATATCTAACTAGTGTGTGCTGACTTCAGAGGCAGAACAATAGCTATCCCCAATCTCCGAATACAGGATGACATCTTTGATGAGAGACTGAAATGGCTCGTAGTATGAAGGAGAGAGAGGCTGTAGATGTAGTTCTAGGTGCAGTAAAACTTCTGCAGGAGAAGATGGATACTGGTGAGGGTGGGGCAAGCCCTTTTGTTCTCTCCATCGTAAATGGTGCCCTCTGCCCCCTAAATCTTATTCAAGTCCTACTCCAGTCAGGCACAGATACGTGCACAAATCATGAGGCTGAGTCAGTGGTATTGGTTACAGCAGAAGTTGATAGCTTCTTTATTTGTAAGCCGTCAAAGGTTATAATGAGAAGGAAACGGAATGGGGTTGACAGGGAAAATAAAATCAACCTTGATGGCAGACTCGATGGGCTGAATAGCCTAATTCTGCCCCTATGTTTTACAGTCTTAAATGAAGGATACTGTGAGGGATATGTGAAACTTTCAGCTTTGGCAGGGGGAAAAAAAAACACACTAAAAAGCAAGAGACTATAGAGCTCCGTGCTGCAGAGGGATTTGGGTGACTGCAATCTTCACAGAAGGCAAGCATGGGGACACAAGTATTTAAAATATATGTTTCTGAAGACGTACAGTGGTGAGCTTTCTGGTTGTATCACCGCATGGTATGGATGCTCCAATACATACAATTGTACAGAGAGTTGCAGACTTCGCAAACTCCATCACAGGACCCAGGACCCAGGACCCACACTGCCAGGTTCAGGAACAGTTATTAAGCCTCAACCATCAGGCTCTTGAACCAGTGAGGATAACTTCATTCAATCTCAACTGCCCCATCACCAAACTGTTCCCATAATCTATAGACTCACTCTTCATCTCACATTCTTATTGCTTATTTATCATTTTAAAAATTTTGTATATTTGCAGTTTGTTTCTTTTTGCACATTGTGCATCCTGTTGGGTGTGATCTTTCATTGATTCTATTATGTTTCTTGGATTTACTGTAAATACCCGCAAGAAAATGAATCTCGATGCTTTATATGGCGACATACATGCACATTGATAATAAATTTACTTTGAGCCCTCTGCACTATCGAGGACATATTCAAAAGGGTGCCATCCATCAAGGACCCTGGTCATCCAGGACTTCTCCTCCTCTTATTATTACCATGGTGGGGGGGGGGGGAAGAGACACAGAAGCCTGTGTCAAAAATTCAGGAACTTTTCACTAGAATTAATCAGTCCATAGGAACACTGTACCAAAATATTGCAAGTACAGTGGATTCCAGTTAACTAGAACATTGGTTAATTGTGCAGTCAATTATCTGGGATAACTTTAAACAACAAAAACTAATCGGGAATATAGCTGGGATTCCCTTCATTTATTTGGGACACTATGCAGCTTAACTGGTATAGGAGATTTACCAAACAATTTCTAACTAGCGCAAGTCGCGTGTACTTGTACGGCAGTTAGACACTACACCGTGCTTAGAGTGAACAGTTTGTAAACTAGGGTCAGTTGTGTGTGCTTAAAAAGGCAATCACTGTCAATAATAGTTGGCGAGAAATAAGCAGCAAGACAATGCAGAACTGTTCTGCTCATGAAGTTTTAAGCATTCAGGCTTAGAGATGCGAGAAACAGCCAGGAATGAAAATGGAACCATTTCACCACTTTAACAAGTTCAGAACTACAAAGAATTTGAAGTATTGACCATCATCTTGAATGTTACAATGAAAATGAAGATTTGGAAGATGGAATTGCAAACAGCATTGGATAAGACAGTCTATTATCTGCTCTAGGTGCTTGTGCTGCTTTTGTTCATTTACAGTCAAAAGAATGCACTGGAAGATTCTTCCATCGATAAGCATTAGGAACTAATACACAGATTTATAGTACAGCAATTCTAATTTGTGCTGTATTTCATTTAAATTAATGACTTGTTGCTCAGTTTATCTTTTTAACTATTTGCATGAAACCAGCTGATTGGCACACACGCTTAATTGGACCAAAATTACTGGACCAGATGTGGCCCAATTAACTGGAATCCACGGTATTGGTTATTTATGAAATTTAACAATTTACAGAAGGGATACACTTACTAAGGAATGACAATGTTCAATAATATTGGTACAAGGCACAGCATACATTTGCAAAAAAAAGTTTGTAAACTCTTTGCAATTACCAACAAGGGGTGATTGATAAGTTCGTGGCCTAAGGTAGAAGGAGTCAACTTTAGAAAACCTAGAACATTTATTTTTCAACATAGTCCCCTCCTACATTTACACACTTAGTCCAGCGGTCGTGGAGCATAGAGATCTTGGACCTCCAGAAATTGTCCACAGCAGGGGTGATTGATAAGTTCATGTCCTAAGATAGGAGGAGATGAGTTATACAGCTCTCGTTACATGCACATGCAGTTCAACTCTGAGTGATTATGCAGAAAGTTTGAAGTTAATAACTCATCTCCTTCTACCTTAGGCCACAAACTTATCAATCACCCCGATGAGTTATTAACTTTAAACTTTCTGCATAATCACTCAAAAAGTTGAACTGAATTGAGATGTTGTTGCATGATCTGAAGAGGGATGTTCATGCAAAGTATCTGAGAAATATTGATGAACTGAAACAACTTTGTATGGAGGAGTGGTCTAAAATTCCTCTTTGCCAGTGTGCAAGTTTGATCAGCAGCTACAGGAAATGTAGCAATTATTGCTGCTGAAGGAGGTTCTACCAGTTATTAGATAAAGGATTCGCATACTTTTTTGAACCTAGACTGTGATTGTTTAAATGGTGACTCAGTATTGACAGTGTGTGTGTGTGTGTGTGTGTGTGTGTGTGTGTGTGTGTGTGTGTGTGTGTGTGTGTGTGTGTGTGTGTGTGTGTGTGTGTGTGTGTGTGTGTGTGTGTGTGTGTGTGTGTGTGTATCTTGATATATATATATATATATATATATATATAGATCTTGACAGGGTGTTGTAGGTGTATCTAGAACTAACAGTCACTGGTTAAAATTAAATGAGGAAGTACCTTAAATTGTAGATGAGCAAAATTCTCTTGTCAGTGGATTGAGAGTCTTAGAACACTTCCTTAATAATGCAGTGGGAAGAAGAGACTGAATATGTTTAAGGCAGAGGTAGATAGATTTCTGTTAGGAGCAGGTAGGAATGTAGGTGATAATGAAAGCAGTCAGGGTCTCACTAAATGCAGAGCCAACTGAAATAAATAAGAAATAAGTAATATTTACACGAGTATTGCTTAAATTGGAAAATTACAGCAAAATCTGGGCACCCTCATTAATAAAACACACAGCATCCAAGTGCAGTAAATGAAAGGGGAGTAGAATTACTCAATGGCCACTTTATTAGGTTCACCTGCTTGTTAATGCAAATATCTAACTCAACGGATAAAAGCATGCAGACATGATCAAGAGATTCAGTTGTTGTTGAGACCAAACATTAAAATGGGGAAGAGATGTGATCTAAGTGACTTTGACCATGGAATGATTGTTGGTGACAGAAAGGATGGTTTAAGAGTATCTCAGGAACTGCTGATTGCCAGGGATTTTCATGAACAGTCTCTAGAATTTATAGAGAATTGTGCAAAACACAAAAATAATCTAGTGAGCAGCAATTCTATGGTCAAAAATGCCTTGTTAATGGGAGGTCAGAGGAGAATGGCCAGTGGTTCAAGCTGACAGGAAGGTAACAAATAAATATGCATTACAGCAGTGGAGTGCAGAAAAGTATCTCTAAATGCACAAGAAGTTGGAGCTTGAAGTAGATGGCCTACAACAGCAGAAGACTATACTGGTTTCCAGTCCATACCTAATAAAGTGGCATTAAGTGTAGCTTTAATGCTCAGGGGATTCAAGTTGTGCTACAACTAGATAAGGCACTGCTACAATGACACATTTAAGTACTGTGAACAGTCTTGCTCTGAGACACACAAACACCTACCTGTTGTAGTTCAGACAATATACACTAGCTTGATTTTAGAATGGCGGGGTTGCCCTGTGAAGGGAGGTTGAAAAAGTTACGCCTACTCTTCTTGGGGGTTTGAGGATGCTTCCTCTTGGAAAGGGAAAATAAATCAAGGAGGAGGGCATAGCTCCAGATTAATAAATTATCCAAAGTTCAATTATTATCAAAGATTGCATACGATACACAGCCTTGAGATTTATCTCCTTACAGGCCGCCACAAAACAAAGAAACCTAAATGGAACCCATTAAACACAAGGTGCAACAAAAAAAAATCCACACAAATAAAAGTATGCAAATAACATACAGAACTGAAATTCACAAAAGTGAGTCCACAGCCACAAACCCAGTCATATTACAGCTGATCCAGGAGTCAGTTACATAAAGAACTATTTCTTCTTGCAAAAGTAATTTTTTTTTTCAGAAATTTCTAACCCAGACTGCTGCAAAGTAATTGAATATATTAAAGGATGAAATACACAGATTTTTGGTCTATAGGAACGTGAGGCAGGAAGCTGGTGCAAAGGCCAAGACTGGATGAGAGATGATCTTATTTAAAAAAAACTAAATGCAGCCCAAGGGACTGAATGGTCAACTCTGCCTGCTACTTCGAAGTACTTTCTTTGCCTTTCGTGAAGGTTGGCTGTGCATAAATTGCTTTAAAGAGTGTGGGAGAAAATGACCGGTACTTCAAAGCTCATAAAATATTAGGTACATGTGTTATTTTGGAGACATAAAAAAGACTGGACAAGGCTTTGTCCTTCACCTGACCCTGAATCAGCTTCTTCACATCTTCTGAGGATAGGGTCAGAGAGCTTACAGACTGTGACTATCGCCCATAAAAAATGGATCTCCAACCGATGTCAAGGTGAGGTTGCTTGTCATGTGTTCAGTAGGAATAACCAAGAGACCTTAAAGAAACAGACTACTAAATGCATTTCCACTTGAGCAAGACACCCTATAGCTTGGACTATGCCCTTGCTGGGGAAGGAAGAGGACACGATAAAACACTGAAAAATAACTTGTATCCTGCCAAAGGATCTTGGCCTGAAACGTCAATTTTACTTTTATCCCCATAGATGCTGCCTGGCCTGCTGAGTTCCTCCATCATTTTGTGTATGTTGCTTTGATTTCCAGCGTCTGCAAATTTTCTCATTTTTATCCCTGATTGCTCAGTTTCAAAATTTCCTTTCAAATGAAACCAAATGCCAAAGGAACCACTCTGTATCAATGACAATACATCTTTTTGTTGCTTCTTCCTTCAGCTGTCTGCATTTTGATAGGGTGGCAATCCCCATAAGTCACCCCCATTTCACGATAATGCACATGGTGCCACACTGAACAGTCCACAGATCATCCTCAACTGTTTGTCTATCAGGGTGACTCCAGATTTGGAGCAGGCCATTAACCATGACCATGCTGAACTCTGGTAAAGACTTGTCAAAGAACGTACCCAGACTACATATCTGACAATGCAAAGTCTCTCAATTTTGACTGTTCCAGTCACCAACTAGGCATTCTACCCGAGAACATACCTTGCCATTAATGACAAACGCACTGAAGTGATACCAACACAGCCACCACAGTCAGACATATTGCTGTGTGTTACTGTGTGTCAACAAGCTGCAGATGAGTACAGGGACAATACCAAAGTCAACGTAAATTTAATATCAAAGTACACAGATGTCACCATATACTACTTTGAGATTCATTTTCTTGCAGGCAATTACAAGAAAATAAAGAAATAAAATCAAAATTATGAAAAACTAAACAAAGATGGACAATCAAGCAATGTGCAAAAGACAACAAATTGTGCAAGTAACAAAATAATGCTGAGAACACTAGTTGTAAAGAGTCCTGAAAGTGAGTTTGTAGCTTGAGTTGAGTTGAATTGAGTTGTGGTGAAGTTATCCACACCGGTTTAGGAGCCTGATAGGTGATTTAGGGCAGCACATACAAAATGGTGGAGGAACTCAGCAGATCTGGCAGCATCTATAGAGAAGAATACAGAGCCGACATTTTGGACTGAGACTCTTCATCTGGTCCCAGGTTCCAGCTTCTGCAGAATCTTGTGCATATGTGGATGTAGGGTATTAACAGTTCCTGAACCTGATGGTATGGGACCCAAGGCTTCTTAGGTCCCACACACATACATGTCGGGCAGGCAACACATTAGAAATATAAAGTGCACTTTTAATCTAGTGTAATGTTGAACTGTCAGAGGTGCCTGATGAAAAGGAAAATAACATTTCTTCAACAATGGCTCCAGCAGCAATTTCGTTCCAATATTGTACATTGCACGGGGTCACTATGCAATCCAGCCAAGTCAATGCTCAATCACTTTATATTTCTATCATCAATGCGATCACCAGCATTTTACCTACCGTAGATTCCGGACTACAGAGCGCACCTGATTTTTAGCCGCTGGCACTAATTTTAGAAATAAAATCATTTTTTTAAATGTAAAGGCCGCACCGGATTTTAGGCCGCACCGGATTTTCGGCCGCAGGTGTCCCACGTTGTAATATGAGATATTTACACAGAAAGATATTACACGTGAGGATTTTTTAAACTTTTAATTAAATCCATATGGTAACAAAAACAAATACATATTGCAAATGCTTTTTTTCGAACCGTGCCCGTACGCGGCTACTTTTAAATATACGTTGCGTATACTTCTTTACTGAACAACATTCCAATATCTCCTAACGACTGGTAAAAAATATATATACTGCAGCCTACCAGGAAAAGTTATTGATACCTTTAACTTAAAAGCAGATTTCGCTCAGATCCAAAGCCGCTCGCGTAATGCCGCTCCCCCCCTCCTTTCCGTTTCATCGCAAACGGCATTTAAAAGCAGATTTCGCTCGGATCCAAAGCCGCTCCGCCGCTCGACCCCCTCCTTTCCGTTTCATCGCAAACGGCATTTAAAAGCAGATTTCGCTCAGATCCAAAGCCGCTCGCGGAATCCGCTCCCCCCCTCCTTTCCGTTTCATCGCAAACGGCATTTTCCCACAAGACGCCGCGAAACCGGGTGTGTCGTCATAGCATCCCGCGATGTAGTACAGAAAACAAATATAGTTTAAACTAAGAGGGTAGGTAGCACAATGCTTCGAGTGTTTTCCATGTTGATGAGGGTGAGTACAAATGACTGATTTACAATAATTTAATTGTGAAAGTGCGCTTGATTTATCGTACAATTTCATTGGACCTCTGTGAACTACTCATCAATTTTATTGGTCTACTGTTACGAGGCAAAATGTTTACGAGGCGGCATGAAAAAAACCTTGCATTAGCCGCATCGGATTATTGGCCGCAAAGTTCAAAGCTGTTCAAAATGTGGGAAAAAAGTAGCGGCTTAAAATCCGGAATCTACGGTAGTTGTTATATAGCTGTGCAACCAAATTTGCACAAGGCAAAATCTATGACCCAACTGCACTGCTGGCTGCCTCTCACAGTTCAGGTAGATACGCAAGTATGAAAATCTCACATGCCAAATATTATCAAATCTACTTCAGTTATGGAGCAGAGGGTTCATGATGGTGAAAGAGAGAAAAAGGAAAAAACACAGAAAGATGTTTTGATGTTTCGCTAAATTTTAATGGCAATATTTTTTTTTAAAAACCACTTAAAATTGTACTGTATCCTTTGGCTGCAAGTGTGAAATAGTGGATACAGGCCAGTCCATCACAGGCAAAGCCCTCCCAATCACTGAGAACATTTACAAGGAGTGCTGCCACAAGAAAGCAGCATCCATCATCAAAGACCCTCACCATCCATATTATGTTCACATATTGCTACTACAGTTGAGAAGCAGGTGCAAGTCCCACCCCACCAGGTTCGGGAACAGTTATTCCCTACAACCATCAAGTCCCTGAACCTGGGTGAATACCTTCACTCACCTCAATTCTGAACTGATTCCACAATGTATGAACTAATTTTCAAGGACTCTACAACTCCTTTTCAGTATTACTTATTTATAATTATTAGTTATTTTTGTATTTGTGCAATTAGTCTTTTTTTGCACATTGATTGTTAGTCTTCGTATGTATTTTTCATTGATTCCATTGTATTTCTTTGTTCTACTGTGAATGCCCACAAGAAAATGAATCTCAGGGTAATGTATTGTGACATACATGCACCTTGATAATAAATTTACTGAACCAGCATCATAAATACATCAACTGTGATAGGATTATAAGTTCAGTCAGACAATGAGCACATGCCACCTACAACACTTAGATCTGTTATGAAAGCACAAAGGCAAGCCTCAACAACAACTAGAGTTTCATTCAGTTTTCAAATCCTTGATAACCTGGGCTTTCAGTTTCCAAACACAAGGGATCCTGCAGATGCTGGAAATCCAGAGCAACACACAATCCTGATGGGTTTTGGCCCAAAACGTTGACTTTATTAATTTCCATATATGCTGCCTGACCTGCTGAGTCCCGCCAGCATTTTCTGTCGTGTATCACTTCCCAAGCAAAAACTGGACAAGGCCCAATTAATAGAGTATGACTACTTTCCCTATTCTTCCTATCCATAATGTTGCTATTTGAAATGTATTGGAATAAAGAGTCTGTATTGCTTTTTAATTTCCTAGATCTCAGAGATAAACTCACCAATTTGTTACATATACATATTTCCAACCAAACAAGTATGAAAAGCTGCTAATTTATCAGAGATTCTACACACCATTTCCATTTCAGCGATTTTAATTATGACTTCTGGTATCATCTGTAGCAAGTTTGTACATTCTGAGTGTATGTGGGTTTTCTTGTTTCCTCCCACATCCCAGAAATGTGAGAGTTGTGAGATAAATTAAACAAATAAATTATCTTTAGTATGCAGGTAAGTGGTAGAATCTAGGGAGAGTTGTGGACATGTGAGGATTCGTACAAACAGCACTTGATGGTCAATGTGAAGAAGGGCCTGTTTTCATGCTCTGTAAGCATGTCAAATGTATTTTCATTTAATTAGAGACGAGGCAGAGTAACAGGCTCAAATGGATCAATAAGCCCATACCACCCAATTACACCCATGTGACCAATTAATCAACTAACCCGCATGTCTTTGGGTTGAAACTGGAGCACCAGGAGGAAATGCACACCAGCACGGGGAGAACGTACAAACTCCTCACAAGCAGCAGAACTGAATGCAGGTCGCTCGCACTGTAATAGTGTCACGCTGCTATAATACCATAATGCCCCAACCTTATATCAGTGTAATCCACTAGATTTTCTTTAATTTCTTATGAAGCTTTCTCAATTACCTACTTTGCTTTCTAAAAACGGACCTCAAATTATTTTATTTTCCCAATTCTATAATACAAGGTCCTTTCAGGACACCGATGAAGAAATGCTATGTTCCAGAGGCTTTACTGACTACAGAAATGCACGCAAGGTTCTCCTCAGTTCTGGCCAAGATCACTTGCAGCACATTCAAAACAATGATTAATGTCCCTCATCTCGTGTGTGGCTTGTAGAATTCTGCTGCCTGTGCAACAGTGTCAATTCATTTGACGTGAAATGCTGTGGGATGTAAAGAGATGTGATAGAGTACGCCAAATGTGCAAGCTTTGTAAAACAAAATTCTACAAACTAACATGAAAGCAATTTAAATGCAATGACAGTAGGCTGTTTTTTCCCAAGTTACGATGATTAACTAGACAACGCAGGAAAAATCAATGTGAAAAATTTATTGCTGGCTGGACACTGCAACATTCCTGTGTCCAGACAGACAGTCAACTTTTGACCCTTATCATCCATCTCTTGACAATAATTCAACATAGGAGGCCCACTGGATGTCTGAATGCCTCGCTTCAACCTATGGAGGAATGCGACAACACTAAAGGCCTGAGCAGTACCACATGAACCTGTCCTGGAACACTGGAGATTTAACACTCATTATGTTAAAAATCACAATCATAGCACGGATGTTAGGAACAACTAAAAGATTTTAATTCAACCATGGGTGGCTTGGTATAATGAGGATTCAATGATTAATGTTGTGCCACCCACAAATTGAAATTAAGAGATGCCTACAAATCTAATTGCTCTCAATTTAGAAGCAATAACTCCTGTAATCTCCTTTCAGAGCTAAATTAAGCTCCTGCACAAACTGCATACAAATTCAGTATTCAGTTCCTTTAAATATTTGGGCCCCAATGCATCTGCTCTCAGAAGACTGGCCCAGGTACCAAAATTAACTCATCAAAACCTTTTTTAAAAAAAAAGTAAGAGTGCGCATAAGTATGTGTGTGAGTGTGTGTAAGTGTGTGTGTGTATATATATATATATATATATATACACACACACACACACACACACACAACGCATATTGCAACATCCTAGTGGCTTACCTTCATTCAATTTTATCTGACAAAAGACATTTCAATTGGGTCGCCACAAATTCCATTAATTCCTTTGCTTAGCTTTTTTTAAAAAAATAAAACTGTTCAACTCACATACAACAGTTTATCAAGTGAGCAAGAAATAATTCAGGTCACCAAGATTCATGAAAGAGCAAGCTAAATTGTACACAATCAAATTCAAACGAACTCATACCTGATCGGTGCACAAGTCTGATCCAGTGATAAATTCCAAGATATAGGAATCAGGATTAAATCGTAACACTAAATCTGTATCCATTCACCATCTTGCTACACAATTAAATTTAGAGTCAGACTTGTAGATTCTAATTATTGTTGCAAAGATGACTTTAATTTGGTAGGGAAGGGAAAAAAATTTAAAAGATGCAACGGCAATGATTTATTTGAGACGGTATATCCAGAACTATTTCTATCTCTTCACCCCCCCCCCCCCCACCAAATAAAATAGTTCCCTGTGGGATTTAACAGCTCCGTTCCGATCTGGCTTTCCTGGTGTTGGTTCTCGATTGTGTAATCTTTTTCAGGAGTCTGTGTTTCAAATGTGCGTTGAAATATTTATGGAGGAAAACAGAGATGTCTTTTTTTCCTCTTGGTGTGTCGAGCAGAGGATCATGGCTCTCGCTCAAAGCTGCTTACTGCGCGCAAGTGACTGGAAGTACAGTGGAATGTGTAGCTCAAGGCAAATTTGCATACTGGTGCTGCTGTCATGAAGAGGCTGGGCTTGGTGCCAGATCTGCGCTTGCCACTAAAATAAATTAAACCCTTAAAGCGTGACTGCCCTCTGAAACAAACAGTTCATTTTGGAGTACTGGCAGGTAGTATAATGTTTCACCCTGAAGCACATTATAAACACCACCACAGTCCAAACCTTGGAAAAGAATCCATACAAAATAGTTGTCAGGTTTTTGTTTGGAACCTTAGCACCTGTTCCCATTTAATGACAGTACATTATTACTGTTTTCAACATCTTATCAACATCTAATTAATCAGTTTAAAAACAAATTAAAATACCAGTGATACATCTCAAAAATTCAGTTGAGTGTTTTACGATTTACTGTAGTCAAGTTCCCAATTCAAACCATACAACATGATTTCATGTAATTGCCCTACTTCTACACTGCATAGAAACAATTCAATCACCTTTGAAACAAGAAAGAAAATCCAAAGCTCTGGCTGGGTCAAAAGGATGAATTCTTTGTATTTACAAGACAAGTTTAAAGTCACAGGCATAATTCCATACCGTGGCATGCAAAAGTTTGGGCACCCCGGTCAAAATTTCTGTTACTGTGAATAGTTAAGTGAGTAGAAGATGAACTGATCTCCAAAAGTCATAAAGTTAAAGATGAAACATTCTTTTCAACATTTTAAGCAAGATTAGTGTATTACTTTTGTTTTGTACAATCTTAGAGTGGAAAAAAAAAGGAGCACCATGGAAAAGCATGGGCACCCTAAGAGATTTGAGCTCTCAGATAACTTTTACCAAGGTCTCAAACCTTAATTAGCTTGTTAGGGCTATGGCTTGTTCACAGTCATCATTAGGAAAGGCCAGGTGATGCAAATTTCAAAGCTTTTTAAATACCCTGACTCCTCAAACCTTGTCCCAACAATCAGCAGCCATAGGCTCCTCTAAGCAGCTGCTTAGAACTCTGAAAAATTAAATAAATGATGCCCACAAAGCAGAAGGCTATTAAGAAGATAGCAAAGCGTTTTCAGGTAGCCGTTTCCTCAGTTCATAATGTAATTCCGAAATGGCAGTTAATAGGAACGGTGGAGGTCAAGTTGAGGTCTGGAAGACCAAGAAAACTGCTCGTAGGATTGCTAGAAAGGCAAATCGAAACCCCCGTTTGACTGCAAAAGACCCTCAGGAAGATTTAGCAGACTCTGGAGTGGTGGTGCACTGTTCTACTGTGCAGCGACACCTGCACAAGTATGACCTTCCTGGAAGAGTCATCAGAAGAAAACATTTCCTGTGTCCTCACCACAAAATTCAGCGTCAGAAGTTTGCAAAGGAACATCTAAACAAGCCTGATGCATTTTGGAAACAAGTCCTCTGGACTGATGAAGTTAAAATAGAACTTTTTGGCCGCAATGAGCAAAGGTATGTTTGGAGAAAAAAGGTGCAGAATTTCATGAAAAGAACACCTCTCCAACTGTATGGCATGGAGGTGTTAAACATCACACCATCTGTAAAAAAAAAGCTGAGGATGAAAAGAGGATGGCTTCTACAACAGGATAATGATCCTAAACACAATGGACTACCTCAAGAAGCGCAAACTGAAGGTTTTGCCATGGCCCTCACAGTCCCCCAACCTAAACATCATCAAAAATCTGTGGATAGACCTCAAAAGAGCAGTGTATGCATGACTCTAGCCTCCACTAAAGCCCCTCAGAGGTTGGCATTGTTATTGGGTCAATATTCTCATGTACCAGATACAGTGAAAAGCTTGTCTTCCATACTTTTCATACAGATCAAATCATTACACAGTGCATTGAGGTAGAACAAGTAAAATAATAATTATGCAGAATAATGTGTAAAAATTACAGTGAAAACAACAGTCCAGGTAAATAAAGTGCATATATTTGGTGACGACTGCTGCTTCTTAAGGCAGTAACAACTATACAGAGAGTCCATAGAGGGGAGAATGATTTCTGTGATGTGCTGAGCTGCGCCCACAACTCTGCAGTTTCTTGCAACCAAAGCACAGCAGTCGTCACCAAATATATGCTGTTATGCATCCAACAGAATGCTTTTAATTGTTTTAATAAACATCAGTAAGGGTTGATCTGGACACAAATTCCTCTAGCCTCCTAAGGAAGTAGAGGTATTGGTAAACTTTCTTGGCTGTAACATCAACATGGTTAGACCAGGACAGTCCATCAGTAATGTTTCCTCCTAGGAACTTGAAGCACTCAACCTCAGTACACAATGTTGACAGGAGCTTCTGCCCCGACCCCTCCGTGAAGACAATGATGAGTTATTTTATTTTGTTGACATGAGGAAAAGGTTGGTTTTCATCACAACATATCACTAGGCTCTCTATCTCCTTCTTGTACAACGACTCCTCATTATTTGAGATACGGCCCACTAAGTGGCATCATCTGCAAACTTGTAGATGGAGTTAGTGCAGAATCTAGCTGTGCAGTCATGAGTGTCCAGGGAGTACAGAAGGGGCAGTTGAGGTAATCCATAAGCATAACGGTCCATGCTTTAGCTGGAGCTTAGCTCCTGGGAGGGTCACCATTGGTGGTAAAGTCAAAGGGAGGTTTCAGACAAACAGCAATCCAACCAAGACCTCAACACAGAAGGTGGCAGAAGATGATGACACATCACAACGGCAGTGAAGGCAGAGAAGGCTGCAGCAGTGAAAGATCACCCATCATTTTGGATGCCATGCCACTGGACCCTGACTCCAGTCTGTCAAGGACCAAGTGGTGGCTTCATAGGCTTTCTCAATTAGGGGAATAAACTCTACTCAAGTGATCTCACTACTGCTCCTAGCTTCAAGTGGATGACCACAGGGTACACTGCATAGCCTAAGAACCAGCGTGTCAAATTATTTTCGAGGAATCGAGTTCAGATTGCAGTCTAAGTAACAAGTTCCAGGTAATGATTTACTTCCTGGAGACTTGCAGTTTTGACCTGTGAATTGCTTGTAATCTGCTTTCACCAGACTGGCATTGTGAGCCTAACAAGAACACTGGATTTTGTTTATACCACAAATTTGTGAAGAGGCAAGTGACTGACCAGAGGATATTCAGCCTTATGGGAGGTGGTGACGGCCCTGGCACCTATGAGCAAATGTCATTTTACCACTCATGAATGCCTGCATCCAGGTCAAGCCACATACAAGTACCCATCCACCCTGCTCATAGACTGTTCGTCCCATTCCCATTAGGAAAGAGGTTATGTAGCATCCATATCAGGAGCACTAGATGCAAAAACAGTTACTTCCCCCAAGCTGTCACCCCACCACTATATCTACATGAGCTACTCCTCTCCACAGTTCCTCAGCAACCTTCATCACCATGTAGAGCTATTTTATATTTACACCCAACACCTACATTGACAGTCAATTGTGCTCTCATTTGCCCTGCTGCTACATACAAGAGTTCATCGCGCCAAGAGTCACTTTGTCACTATCATCTCCTGTCAGTCACCTTATGTTCAGATGCTCCTGTACCTAATATCAATTTGTCAGCTCACTATGGAAAAGGATCTTGGTGATTGTAGGGATGACTTGCAGTAGACTGAAAAACTTAAGAATGTAGATATTAAGAAAGAGGATGTGCTGGAGCTTTTGGAAAAATCAAGTTGGGTAAGTCACCGGGACCAGACAGGATGGACCCCAGGCTACTGTGGGAAGCAAGGGAGGAGATTGCTGAGCCTCTGGCAATGATCTTTGCATCAATGAGGACGGGAGAGGTTCCGGCAGATTGGGGGGTTGCGGATGTTGTTCCATTATTCAAGAAAGGGAGTAGAGATATCCCAGGAAATTATAGACCAGTGAGTCTTACTTTAGTGGTTGGTAAGTTGATAGAGAAGATCCCGAGAGGCAGGATTTATGAATATTTGGAGAGGGACAATATGATTAGGAATAGCCTGATTGAACTTCTTGGGGATGTGACTAAACACATTGATGAAGGTAGAACTGTAGATGTAGTGTTTACGGCTTCTAGCAAGGCATTTGATAAGGTTCCCCGTGCAAGACTTATTGAGAAAGTAAGGAGGCATGGGATCCTAGGGGACATTGCTTTGTGGATCCAGAACTGGCTTGCCCACAGGAGGCAAAGAGTGGTTGTAGACAGGTCATATTCTGCATGGAGGCCGGTGACCAGTGGTGTGCCTCAGGGATCTGTTCTGGGACACCTACTCTTTGTGATGTTTATAAATGACCTGAATGACCTGGATGAGGATGTGGAGGGATGGGTTAGTAAATTTGCTGATGACACAAAGGTTGGGTGTGTTGTGGATAGTGTAGAGGGCTATTAGAGGTTACAGCAGGAGATTGATAGAATGCAAAACTGGACTGAGAAGTGGCAGATGGAGTTTAACCCAGGTAAGTGTGAGGTAGTTCACTTTGGTACGATGGCAGACATAGCATTAATGGTAAGACTCTTGGCAGTGTGGAGGATCAGAGGGATCTTGGGGTCCGAATCCAAAGGACACTCAAAGCTGCTACGCAGGTTGACTCTATGGTTAAAAAGGCATATGGTACATTGGCCTTCATCAATCGTGGGACTGAGTTTAAGAGCCAAGAGGTAATGTTACAGCTACATAGGACTCTGGTCAGACCCCACTTGGTCAATTCTGGTCGCCTCACTATAGAAAGGACGTGGAAACCATAGAAAGGGTGCAGAGAAGATTTACAAGGATGTTGCCTGGATTGGGGAGCAAAACTCGGCCTTTTCTCCTTGGAGCGACGGAGGATGGGAGGTGACTTGATAGAGGTGTACAAGATAATGAGAGGCATTGATTGTGTGGATAGTCAGAGGCTTTTCCCCAGGATTGAACTACTAGCACGAGAGGGCAGAGTTTTAAGGTGTTTGGAAGTAGAACATAGAATAGTACAGCACATTACAGGCCCTTCGGCCCACAATGTTGTGCCAACCCTCAAACCCTGCCTTCCATATATCCCCCCACCTTAAATTCCTCCATATACCTGTCTAGTAGTCTCTTAAACTTCACTAGTGTATCTGCCTCCACTACTGACTCAGGCAGTGCATTCCACACACCAACCACTCTCTGAGTGAAAAACCTTCCTCTAATATCCCCCTTGAACTTCCCTCCCCTTACCTTAAAGCCATGTCCTCTTATACTGGGCAGCGGTGCCCTGGGGAAGAGGCGCTGGCTGTCCACTATCTATTCCTCTTAATATCTTGTACACCTATATCATGTCTCCTCTCATCCTCCTCCTCTCCAAAGAGTAAAGCCCTAGCTCCCTTAATCTCTGATCATAATCCATACTCTCTAAACCAGGCAGCATCCTGGTAAATCTCCTCTGTACCCTTTCCAATGCTTCCACATCCTTACTACAGTGTGGCGACCAGAACGGGACACAGTACTCCAAGTGTGGCCTAACTAGAGTTTTATAGAGCTGCATCATTACATCACGTCTCTTAAACTCTATCCCTCGACTTATGAAAGCTAACACCCCATAAGCTTCCTTAACTATCCTATCCATCTGTGAGGCAACTTTCAGGGATCTGTGGACATGTACCCCCAGATCCCTCTGCTCCTCCACACTAACTAGTATCCTGCCATTTACTTTGTACTCTGCCTTGGAGTTTGTCCGTCCAAAGTGTACCACCTCACACTTCTCCGGGTTGAACTCCATCTGCCATTTCTCAACCCACGTCTGCATCCTATCAATGTCTCTCTGCAATCTTCGACAATCCTCTACACTATCTACAACACCACCAACCTTTGTGTCGGCTGCAAACTTGCCAACCCACCCTTCTACCCCAACATCCAGGTTGTTAATAAAAATCACAAAAAGTAGAGGACCCAGAACAGATCCTGTGGGACACCACTAGTCACAACCCTCCAATCTCCATCACAACACTCTGCCTTCTGCAGGCAAGCCAATTCTGAATCCACCTGGCCAAACGTCCCTGGATCCCATGCCTTCTGACTTTCTGAATAAGCCTACCATGTGGAACCTTGTCAAATGCCTTACTAAAATCCATGTAGATCACATCCACTGCTCTACCGTCATCTATATGCCTGGTGACCTCCTCAAAGAACTCTATCATGCTTGTCAGACACAATCTGCCCTTAAGGCCATGCTGACTGTCCCTGATCAAACCATGATTCTCTAAATGCCCATATATCCTATCTCTAAGAATCTTTTCCAACAGCTTTCCCACCACAGATGTAAGGCTCACTGGTCTATAAATACCCGGACTATCCCTACTAGCTTTTTTGAACAAGGGGACAACATTCGCCTCCCTCCAATCCTCCGGTACCATTCCCGTGGACAAGGACATAAAGATCCTAGCCAGAGGCTCAGCAATCTCTTCCCTCGTCTCGTGGAGCAGCCTGGGGAATATTCCGTCAGGCCCCGGGGACTTATCTGTCCTAATGTATTTTAACAACTCCAACACCTCCTCTCCCTTAATATCAACAGGCTCCAGAACATCAACCTCACTCATATTGTTCTCACCGTCAACAAGTTCCCTCTCATTGGTGAATACTGAAGAAGTATTCATTGAGGACCTCACTCACTTCCACAACCTCCAGGCACATCTTTCCACCTTTATCTCTAATCTGTCCTAACTTCACTCCTGTCATCCTTTTGTTCTTCACATAATTGAAGAATGCCTTGGTACAGAGAAGATGTCAGGGGTAAGTTTTTTCTTTAATGCAGAGAGTGCTGAGTGCGTGGAATGGGCTGCCGGCGGTGGTGGTGGAGGCAGAAATGATAGGGTCTTTTAAGAGACTCCTGGATGGCGACATGGAGCTTAGAAGAATAAAGGGCTATAGGTAAAGCCTAGGTAGTTTTAAGGCAAGGACATGTTCAGCACAGCTTTATGGGCTGAAGGGCCTCTATTGTGCTGTATGCTTTCTGTGTCTCTCTGAATATATATATTTTTTTTACACACACATACACAATCAGTTACTTGTACATTGTGTTTTTATAGCATTGCTTTTATATTCATTGTGTCTTTAATGCTTATTCTGTTTTTCATGCTGCTAAGGACCACGAGTAACAATAATTTCATTCTCCTTCACACTCATGTACTGAAAAATAGCAATAAACATTCTTGAATCTTTATTAACTCAGTGAATGATTCAATGTGCATTTCTCAAGAAACAATTCCCACTTCTTAACACTGAGAATGGCTGCTGTAGTAACAGGCCTCAGGATGCTGCCTTGTGACTGAGAAAGATGTATCTTTAATAATCACCTTCCTTTGTGTTGTTATAACAATAACCAGCAAATGTTCTTCAACTGTTTAAATAGCTTCTTTTAACTGAGGCTTTTGTTGACCACAGTCATTGCATCATTTGAATTCTTTGTTCTGAGTTCTGTAGCAAAATGGACCTTGCAAAGCTCAGACAATCATGGGCAAGGAGGCTGCTGCTAGATAAATGTTACCTTCGACCACTTTTGCTGAAGATGTGACAGAGAACTGAGGAGGCAGTAAGTAGCTGGATTGCATTTTTTCTGCCATTTTTAAACTGAGCCATTTCCCCGTACAGTCAGATGGGTGGAGGTGTGGTTAGTATGAAAGCACCATAATTCAGATGTGGTCAAGTCCCAGAGCAGAAATTTGACTAAGGCAAGAACAAAACGATTCCTGCCTATAATACGCAACAAAAGTCATTAAGTATCTACTCAGATGGTTGACAATACTCCACAGGGAGATTTTATTTAGAGATACAGTCCTTCGCGCTGCGTTGCCAGCGACCCACCAATTTAACCCTAGCCTATCACGGGACAATATTGCAATGGCCAATCAATCCATTACACAGTACATTTTTGATCTATGGGAGGAAACCCATGTGTTTCAAGGGGAGGACATACAAACTCCTTACTAAGAACCCTGTGACTGAACTCTAATGCCCTAAGATGTAACAGCATCAATCTAACCATTACACTGCCATTGCACTGTGATGAGAGGGCTGTTTGAGAGACGACTTCACCTCTTGCCTTCATCAGCAAGCACACTAATCAACACTGACAGAATGCAAGCTCTTGAGGTGGATGCATTTTCAATTTGGCATCAATTCATTACATATTATGTAGCTTTCTTGATGTTTACTGGCAGCGATTGGAGCCTGGAGTCTAACCTTGGTGAATTACTGCACTGGGGAAAAGAAAGGACTTCAGTCTGTCTCAACCTCAGGATAATTTACAGTCAATGAGATTGTTCTGAAACAGAGTCAGTGTTGTAATGGGAGAAATTCATCAGCCTCTGCATGCATTGCACAAGTTTTAGAAACAGCAAAGTGATAATGTCCAGATCATGATGTTGATTAAGGGAAAAATATTGGCCCCAAGACACCAAAGGAAACCCAAATGCATCCTCTAGATTGCAATCACAAGAAGATGACAATTTCAAATTCCATCTAAGATTTGAAAAACTGACACTTGTATCATTTAGCTGCGCAAAAAGCAGATAAATCCCTATTAATCCCCAAAGGGATCTATTGCAGGATAATAACGAAGAGGGCTACTGAAGACAGAATTTTGTCCTGCTATTCTACAGGTCTGGCAACACATCAGGCAGGAACTCAGGAGAGTTAACTGAGAACAGCTGTTTTTGTGCAAGTCCATGTCTGCATGTAGATGGTGTTTAAAGACTAACAGCACAAAGTACAAGACAAGTATATTCCAGTAAGGAAGGAAGGACAAGCATGGCATGGTTAGGGAATTTTGGATGTCGAGAGAGATTGTGAATTTAGTAGTGCAGAAATATGTAAGCTTTAGGAGGCTAAAATCACACAAAACCTTCAAGGCTACTAAAAAAGCCAGAAAATTTCTTAAGAGAGTTAAGCAAGAAAACAGCAGGAAAAGTCCTGGGCAAGTAGGGCGCACGGCCAAGTGGTTAAGGCGTTGGACTAGCGATCTGAAGGTCATGAGTCTGAGCCCCAGCTGAGGCAGCGTGGTGTGTTCTTGAGCAAGGCACTTAACCACACATTGCTCCAGTCCACCCAGCTGAAAATGGGTACTGGCAAAATGCTGGGGGCTAACCTTACGATAGAGTCTCATGCTCTCAGTCGCTTCACGCCACGGAAACCAGCATAAGCACTGACCTGATAAGCCTATAACCTTTAACTAAGTAGGGTTAAAGAAAATCCCAAGGCACTCATGGATAAAGGAAGGAACATGCTTGGAAGAGAAAGATGTAGGTGAGGTCCTAAATTAATACTTTGCATTAGTACTTACCAATGAGAAGGATGCAGATGACGGGGACACCAGTGTGCAGCAAGCTAATATGCTAGGAGTTCTCTTAAAGAACATTAGGTGAATTAGTTCCCATGGTTAATGGGATATACCCCAAGTTACGAAGAGAGACAAAAGATCAGATGCTGGGGCCTTGACCAATATCTTCATATCCTCTCTAGACACAGGTGAGGTTCCAGAAAACATAAGTATAGCTAATGTTCTTCCATTATTTAAGGGAAATGCGTATAATCCTGGAAACCATACACAAAAAAATTCTCATGTCAATAGCTGGGGAAATTACTGGACAGGATTCCAAGGGACAGCATTTATGAGCATTTGGAAAACCACGGAAAATTGGGGAGAGCCAGCAAAGCTTTGGGCAGGGAAAATTGTCTTTTTCAAGTTTTTAGAAGCTGGCGGAGGTGAATGATGAAATTAAAGTCGTGGATGCTGTCTACCTGGTTAGTAAGGCAGCTGACAAGATTTCTACTAGAAGGCGCATCCAGAAGATTAAAAGGCTTCCAGTAAAATGGCCAAAGATGCTAATAGTTCATCCCTTATGTCATCTCCTCGATCGAAACACACTGCCGGTTATCAAGAACATCAAGTTTTGCAGGTGAACCTCACTAGCAAGTTGCTGGATGGCAGTGGAGCTGGACTTGTTGCAGCCAGATTCAGCCACCCAGTCAGAAGCCTTGCATGACTCAACAGACTATGCAGGCGACTGTCTTGAACTTTTTTTTTTGTGATTGCAAGATCCCATTGAACAGTGGTTATGTAGAATACTATGAGCCCAATCCATTGGTTCACTGGTGAGACTGACGGCAGGGAAGCTTTGTGGCCTCAATTTGGGCATGGACCATGCATTGGGGTTGCTTGTTGCAGCTGCCAAGGGAGGAGACACTGGAGCTGGCTGTGTGCCACTGAATTCCACACTGGTTTAGAGGCTGGCACCTCCCATCGGTGCTGCCCTCCAGTGCTTGCTCAGTGGAAGAGCAGCTGGATTGCTTTCGTCTGTGGCTGCACTGTGCAATAATACGAAGAACTGCTGTGGGCTGTTCCTGCAGAAACATGGCTCCAGGATATTTATGCACCATCAATCTATAGGGGATTGGAGTATATTATACATTTTTAATTTTTTTTTGTAACTGTATGCTTTCTTCTATCATAATTAGATGTGCTCTGTGTGACTGTTGGTACTGTGTTTTACACCTTGGCCTCAGGGGTACATCGATTCGTTTGGCTGCATTCGTGCATGCAGTTGAATGACAAACTTAAACCTGAAGTTGAAAATGCATGGGATCCATGGTGAATTGGCCATCTGAATTCAGAGAACTGCCCATAGAAAGTCAAGGGCAGTCAAGGGTCGATAGAACCTATTGAGGTCTATGACTAATGGTGTTCTGTAGGGATGTGCACTGGGACCTCTGCTGTCTGTAATATACAAAACTTCTTCTTGGAAAGAAGAGAGACATGCTCAAGTTTTAAAAGTACAGCACGTGTTTCTTTGAATGGGGACAGTGTTTTTTTAAAAAAAAATGACAAAAATGGATGAAATTCAGTGAGTACAGGGCGATAATAATATATTTTTAGAAAGCTAAAACTGTTGGCTATGTCAGAAAGATAGATGTGTTCATCTGGACAACACACAACTGGGTGATATATAATGAACAAATTGAGCAATATTTTGAAGCAAATGAAATAGCCAATGAGAAATGAGTGACAGCTTTGCTGAGTGCAATTGGTGGAAAAGGATACAATTTGCTTAGTTAACTGCTCCAACTAAACCAACAGAAGTGAACATTGCTGATATTGTGAACGCAATACAATAACATTTAGAACCAAAACCACTGATGATTGCAGAACGCTTTAGGTTTCATAGTGAAATCAAAAGGGAATCCACTTCTACTTGCTTAGCTGAACTGAAAAAATTGTCTGAGCACTGTCAATTCAGTGATGGGCTTAATAACGCACTGAGAGATAGTTTGGTTTGTGGAATTTTACAAGGCATTCAAAAATGGCTCCTATCTGAAGCACAACTCACGTTTAAAAGAGCAGTTGAAATTGCTGTACAAATGGAAACAGCAGATAGACACAATTGAGTTTTAGTCAGGAATGAAAGTGAACAAAATTGCAATGTCTAAACAGAATCACAACTTGTCTGGCTAAACAAATTGTGTTACCATTGTGGCAGGGGCTCACATACACCAGACTAATACAGGTTTAAAGACAAAAACTACATAAAATACCACAAAGTGGAACAAATACAAAGAGCATTTTGGGTCGACAAAAAGCAATGGACTGGACAGCGAAGAAATAAGATTAAAAAGTCAATCTGCTGATACTGGAAATCTAAAGCACACACACAAAAAGCTGGAGGACCTCAGCAGAGCAGGCATCCTCTCTACTATTCAGCGCCCCAAGCAGTGCTGCCAGGTGACCCGAGAATCTATTGGGTCATCTACAGTATCCCAGTGTGGCCTCCTGTACCACTTGGCCGAGCACCTATACTCCAGTAGCCAAAAAAAGTGGGATCTCCCAGCGGCCACACTTTTTAATTCCACTTCCCATTCCAACAGGTCAGTCAATGGCCTCCTCTACTATCACGATGAGGCCATTCTCAGGTTGGAGGAGCAACACCTTATATTCCATCTGGGTAGCCTTCAACCTGATGGCATGAACATCAACTTCTTGAACTTCTGGTTATGTGCCCCCCCCCCAACCATTCCCCATTCCCATTTCCCTCTCTCGCCTCATCTCCTTACCTGCCCAGCACCTCCCTCTGGTGCTCCTCCCCTTTTTCTTTATTCCATGGCCTGTTCTCTATCAAATCTCCCCTTCTCCAGCCCTGAATCTTTCACCAATCAACTTCCCAGCTCTTTGCTTCACTCTTCCCAGTTCCACCGATCACCGTGTTTCTTCCTCCCCTCCCCCATCTTCTAACCGTGACTCATCTTTTTTCTCATCTACAGATGCTGGAAATCTAAAGCAATACACACAAAATGCTGGAGGAACTCAAAAGGCCAGGCAGCAACTATGGAAAAGGGTATAAACCCACTGACTCTCACAGCTACCTGGACTATACCTCATCCCACTCTGTTACTTATAAAAACGCCATCACCTTCTCTCAGTTCCTCCGTCTCCTTCTCATCTGTTCTCAAGATGAGGCTTTTCTTTGCAAAACTAAGAACTAAGGAGATATTCTCCTTCTTCAAAGAAAGGGGCTTCCCTTCCTCCACTGCTTCCTCATGTCCTCATCAACCACCCCACTAGCCTCCACATCCAGCACATAATTCATAATTCTCCACAACTTCCACCATCTCCAACAGGATGTCATCAGCAAGCACATCTTTCCCTCTCCCCACCTACTGCTTTCCACAGAAATTGCTCCCTACGTGACTCCCTTGTCCATTTGTCACTCCCCACTGATCTCCCTCCTGGCACTTATCCTTGCAAGTGGAACAAGTGCTACACCTGCCCCTACACCACCTCCCTCATTACCATTCAGGGCCCTAAGCAGTTCTTCCAGGTGAGGCGACCTGTGAGTCTGTTGGAGTCATCTACCCCATCCAGTGCAGCCTCCTGTATATCAGTGAGACTCAACGTATATAGGGAGAGCGCTTCGCCAAGCACCTAACCTCCGTCAGCCAGAAAAAGCGGGATCTCCCAGTGGCCACCCATTTTAATTCCACTTCCCATTCTGACATGTCAGTTCATGGCCTCCTCTACTGTCATGATGGGGCCACAATTAGGTTAGAGGGGCAACACCTTATATTTCGTCTGGGTAGCCTCCAACCTGATGGCATGAACACAGATTTCTCAAACTTCTGATAATGCCCCCAACTCCTTCACTATTCCCTATTCCCTTTTCCTTCTCTCACCTTATCTCCTTACCTGCCCATCATCTCCCTCTGGTGCTCCTCCCCATTTTCTTTCTTCCCCTGGCATCAGGACAAAATGGCAATGAACAAAACAGTGCAAGGTGGCTTTCCCGAAAGACAAAGGGAATGGTGCTTGTCTGTGACGCCTTGTCTTATGGTATAGGTGCAGTCACGTCACATTATGAGTGATAGAACTGAATGCACCATACACTTTGAATGACATTCCCTCACCACTGCAGAGAAAAATTACACACAGATTGACAGAAAGACCTTGAATTTGGTCTGGGTGTAAAACATTTCAACCAGTACCTGTATGGGAAGGAATTTACCCTTTTTACTGATCATCAATCACTAGTGTCCATTTTCAATCCACATACAGAGCCTATAAAAAGTACTTACCCCCCATTGAAAGATTTCATGTTTTATTGTTTTACAACATTAAATCACAGTGGATTTAATTTGGTTTTTTTTTGACAATGATCAACAGAAAAAGACTCTTTCATGTCAAAATGAAAACAAAGTGATCTAAATTAATTACGACTATAATTCACAAAATAATAATTATTTATTAATTATTGAATTGCACAAGTATTCACCACCACCACCCCCCTTTAATATGACACATCAAATCATAACTGGTGCAGCCAAATAGTTTTAGAAGTCACATAATTAGTTAGTTGAGGCTCACCGTTTGCAGCCAAGGTGTTTCAATTGATTGTAGTAAAAATACCTGTAAAAGTACAGGTATTTGGAAGGTCCAACTGCTGGTGAGTCAGTAGCCTGGCAAAAACTACACCATAAAGACAAAAGAATACTCCAACTGCATGAAAAGGTTATGAACTGCACAAGTCAGGGGATGCATACAAGAAAATTTCCAAGTCACTGTCTGTCCATTAGAGTATAGTTGTCAATCACCAAGAAATGGAAAGAATATGGTACAGCTGTAAACCTGCTTAGAGCAGGCCACCCTCAAAAACTGAATGACAATGCAAGAAGAGGAATAGTGAGGGAGGCCACCAAGAGATGTATGCCAACTTTTGCAGAGCTACAAGCTTCAGTGGCTAAGATGTGAGAGACTGCGCAAGGTTCTTCACCAGTCATAGCTTTATGGGAGACTGGCAAAGAGAAGGCCACTGTTGGGGAAAAAAAACTATCACGAATTCTCAGAGTTTGCCAGAAGGCATGTGAGAGACTCAAAATACAGAGAGCAAAATACAGGGAAATCATGGAGGAAAACCTAATGCAGTCTGCAAGAGAACTGAGACTTGGGAGAAGACTTTGTTTTCTAGCAAGACAATGACTCCAAGCATAAAGCCAATGCTACAGAGAAATGGCATAAAAACAGAGTTGATATCCTGGAATGGCCAAGTCCAGACCTCAATCCAATTGAGAATCTGGGGCTGGACTTGAAAAGGGCTGTTCAATCACCATGTAATCTGACAGAGCTTGAGCAGTTCTGTAAAGAAAAATGGGGAAAAATTGCAGTGTCTAGATGTGCAAAGCTAATAGAGACTCAATGCTGTAATTGCTACCAAAGGTGCATCTACTAATTACTAACTTTATCCTTCACATACAGGAGGAGTAAAAATCTTTACATTATATCTCCATCTAAATGTGCAATCATAGTAATTTATAATAAAATAGAACAATCAATGTAACACAGAAATACTCAAATCAGCGTGAGTTAATCAGTCTGTTGGCCTGGTGGAAGAAGCTGTCCCGGAGTCTGTTGATGCTTTTATGCTGTGGTACCGTTTCCTGGATGGAAGCAGATGGAATAGATTGTGGTTGGGGTGCCTTGGGTCCCACAATGATCCTACAGGCCCTTTTTTTACACCTGTCTTTATAAATGTCCTGAATCATGGGAAGTTCACAACTACAGATGCGCTGGGCTGTCCGTACCACTCTGCAGAATCCTGCCATTGAGGGAGGTACAGTTCCCATACCAGGCAGTGATGCATCCAGTCAGAATGCTCTCAATTGTGCCCCTGTAGAAAGTTCTTAGGATTTGGGGGCCCAAACCAAACTTCCTCAACTGTCTGAGGTGAAAGAGGCACTGTTGTGCCTTTTTCACCACACAGCTGGTGTGTACAGAGCATTTGAGGTTCTCGGTATGTGTACGTCAAGGAACTTAAAACTGTTTACCCTCTCAACTCCAGATCCATTGATGTCAACAGGGGTTAGCCCATCTCCATTCCTCCTGTAATCCACAACCACTCCACAACCAGTTCCTTTGCTTTTGTGACACTGAAGGAAAGGTTGTTTTCTTGACACCACTGTCTCAGAGAGATAACTTCTTCCCTGTAGGCCACCTTATTGTTTGAGATTAGGCCAATCAATGTAGTGTCGTCAGCAAATTTAATTGGCAGATTAGAGCTGTGGGTGGTGACATACAGAAACATAGAAAACCTACAACACAATACAGGCCCTTTGGCCTACAATGCTATGCCGAACATGTATTGTACCTACTTCAGAAATTACCTAGGGTTACCCATAGCCCTCTATTTTTCTAAGCTCTATGAACCTATCCAGGAGCCTCTTAAAAGACCCTATTGTATCCGTCTCCACCACCGTCACCAGCAACCCATTCCATGCACTCACCACTCTCTACGTAAAAAAACTTAACCGGTATCTCCTCTGTACCTACTTCCAAGTACCTTAAAACTGCCCTTTCATGTTAGTCCTTTCAACCCTAGGGAAAAGCCTCTGACTATCCACACGATTGATGTCTCTCATCATCTTATACAACTATCAGGTTACCTCTCATTCTCCATTGCTCTAAGGAGAAAAGGCCAAGGTCATGGGTATACAGGGAGTAAAGGAGGAGATTTAGTACATAGCCCTGAGGGGCTCCTGTGTTCAGAGCCAGAGGGGTGAAGGCAAGGGAGTACACTCTTACCACCTGCCTAACATCTGACAGGAAGTCCAGGATCTAGTCAAGCCTGGATGTGTTGAATGCTGAACTGTTGTCCAAGAACAGCATTCTCACTTAAGCATCCTTCTTCTCCAGATGTGCAAAGTCGGTATGTCGAGCAGTGGCTATTGCGTCATCTGTCAATCGGTTGTGTTGGTAGGCAAACTGTAGGGGGTCCAGTTTGGGTGGTAGCATGCTGTAGATGTAATCCTTGAATTATTGAGGTGATTGTGGCAGGACGCCAGTCTTTCAGGCATGTTACTTTGGTCTTTTTTGGTACAGGGACAATGGTGGATAATTGAAGCAGGAGGGCACTCTACACTGGGAGAGGCAGAGATTTTAAAAAGTCTGTAAACACACCTGCAAGTTGTACTATACACATCCTGAGTACTCGCCCTGGGATGCCATCCGGTCCTGCAGTCTTGTGACTGTCCACTCGCTGGAAACATCTCAGAGACGATCAGGTTGCAGGTTATAGCAGTGGCTTTCCTCAGACTCAAGAGTTAGTGACATCGAACCCAGCAAGTGAGCTCATCAAGGAGAGAGGCCGCGATGTTGGCAGCACCATTGTTTGGCTTTGAAGTCTGCGATGGTATGCAACCCTCGCCACAAGTCACGTGTGCTTTTCACTGTGAATCTCGACTCAATCTTGTCCCTGTATTGTTGTTTCGCAGCCTTGGTAGCTTTTTTTTGCGCTTCTCGTAAGCTCTGTGTCACACAGTAAATGCTGCACGCAAGGAACTACTGATCTAAAGTTTCTGGTTTGGGAAGACTCTGACCGACTTCTGGGGGGCAATATTGTCGATGCACTTCCGGATGAAGCACGTGACTCCATCTGTGAACTTGGAGACATCCACGTCATGGAGGACATTTCAGCTGATGTCATCTAAACAATCCTGCAGCATGGAGACCGATTGGTCGGACCAACAGCAAGACAGTTTTAACTATGGTCACTTTTTGTTTCAGCTTCTACCTGTACGTCGGCAAAAGAGTGGTCTGATTTTCCAAAAGCTGGGTCAAGGAGAGCTTTGTAAGTGTTATGGAAGGGAGTGTAGCAGTGGTCAAGTATGTTATTCTCCACAATTGAATACTTATGCAATCAATTATTTTGTGTTTTACATTTGTCATTAATTTAGATCACTTTTTAGAGGTCTGTTTTCACTTTGACACGAAAGTCTTTTTCTGTTGCAGTGTAAAAAAAAATGCCAAATTAAATCCACTGTGATTCAATGTTGTAAAACAATAAAACATGAAAACTTCAAGGAGGGCAAATACTTTTTATAGGCACTGTAAGTGTGTTCCACTAACAGCAGCAGCACAAATGCAGAGACAGGCTGTTTCTTGCAGCACACAATTAGAAGACTGAATTCACGAGGACGACTAATCAAGAAACTGCTGGTGGACTGTCTCGTTTACCCTTGGAAAAGGAAATACATGAAAAATTTATGAAAGAGTACACTCCTCTTGAAGTGTCTGTGCTAAATGCATATCGAAAGTCTCACTATAACAGCAGCAATGATCCAAAGGGAAACCAGAAAACAAACCACACCATCTCAGGTCTTCATGGCCACAGAAAATGGCTGGAATGTGCAGTTCTCCCCAGTTTTTACTAACGCCAAAATGAATGTGCCCTTGATATGGGTTCCCTTATGTGTGGATTGAGACTTCTTGTACCACCTGAGCTGAGAATAGAGTGTTAGAGCAGCTACAAGCCAGTCATCTGGGTGTGGTCAAAATACAAGCCAGTGCTTTCATTTTTGTCTGGTTGCCTGGGATAGATCACAAAATCGAGCAGCTTACCATACACTGCTTGGGATGCCAACATGAACAGAAGATGTCAAAAGCAGCACGCTCAAACCCTGGGAACGGCCTGCATTGCCTGTTAGAGGATTCATGTAGATTTTGCCAAATCATTCTTGGTAGTGGTAGAGGCAGCTACTAAGTGGCCAGAAATGTTCCTAATAACCTCCCACACTGTTGATGAGTTGAGAAGCTTCTTCTCAAGGATTAGTATACCAGAGCACTTGAATAGTAACAATGGATCACAGTTGGTTGTGGAATAGTTTCAGTTATTTCTGAAACTGAATGGAATAAGACACATTACATCTGCACTGTACTACCCAGCTACAAATGGCTTGGCAGAAAGCTATGTCCAAAATGTAAAAACAGTGGGATCAACATGAGAACACAATGACACTGAACCAAAAACTCACCAATTTCCTCCTTCAATGTTGCAATACTGCACACTCCAAACCAAGAACTCTCCAGCTGTGCAGCTCTGGATCATCCCTTGCATTCAGGCTTGGATTTCGTCAAGCCCAATTTCAGGAGTATTGCACAAACAGCTGAAACAAATGGAGGGCTCCTGAAACAATGCGGTTTGATGTTTCAATCAGTCCTGGCGAGGGACTACAGAGGTGATCCAAAGTGGGTACTTGGAAAGATTAAGGACAGAACTGCACCAATCTCCTACACAGCGGAGATTAGGTCTGATGTCATTTGCAGATGACACGTCGATCAGTTGAGGAAAGCCGACTGATAGAGAATTGTTAGAGAAAAGGGCCAGATTAGTCAGAACTACTTGCTGCAATCCTGGAGTCAACTCCTTTAACCATTACAGAGGAGTCCCCAAAACCTGAGAATGTTACACAACCAAGTTTCACCTACCAAGCAGCATGAACCCCCTCCCCTTCCCTCCGGTCAGGTAAACATTACCCCACAGAAGTACAAAATCCTCCGCGGTGATTAAATATTTCGACTGAAGATGAATCCTTTGCAATAACCTGGTTTTGTGCATTAATTACTCATAAAATGTGGTTTGATCTTCAAAGTTACAAAAACAGATTAACACAACTTCCTAAACTAATAACACACAAACAATTGCACTTCTTCTCCTCAATACTAAGTACACCATTTAAATAATTTCGGATTAGATTCAAAAATGTAGGTGAACCTCTGGGGTAATGCCTTCTACAAAAGGTATTTGGAGTAAGGTGATCCAAGCAATGAGATGAGATTGGAGGTGTGGGTTGTAGAGGTGCCCTGCCTTATAAAGGCAGCACATAAAGTCAGGTTACTGACAGAGCCTACTCTTCTCAAGAAAGATCTGTTTATGTGTACCATGCCTCAATCAAAACAACATTCTGAGGACCAAAATGTTCTATTTTAACTTCATCAGTCCACAGGACTTATTTCCAAAATGCATCAGGTTTGTTTAGATGTTCCACTGCAAACGTCTGATGCTGAATTTTGGCTGCAATGAGGAAAGGTATGCTTGGAGAAAAAAAGGTGCAGAATTTCATGAAAAGAACACCTCTCCAACTGTTAAGCATGGGGGTGGATCGATCATGCTTTGGGCTTGTGTTGCAGCCCATGGCACAGGGAAAATTTACTGGGAGTGGGTAGAATGAATTCAATTAAATACTAGCAAATTCTGGAAGCAAACATTACGCTGTCTGCAAAAAAAGCTGAAGATGAAAAGATGGCTTCTACAACAGAATAATGATCCTAAACACACCTCAAAATCCACAATGGACTACCTCAAGAGACGCAAGCTGAATGTTTTGCCATGGCCCTCACAGTCCCCCGACCTAAACATCATCAAGAATCTGTGGATAAACCTCAAAAGAGCAGTGCATGCAAGACAGCCCAAGGATCTCACAGAACTAGCCTTTTGCAAGGAAGAATGGGCGAAAATCCCCCAATCAAGAATTGAAAGACTCTTAACTGGCTACAAAAAGCATTTATAAACTGTGATACTTGCCAAAGGGGGTGTTAATAAGTACTGCCATGCAGGGTGCCCAAACTTTTGCTTTGGGCCCTTTTCCTTTTTTGTTATTTTGAAACTGAAAAAGATGGAAATAAAAGTTTTCTTGCTTAAAATATTAAAGAAATGTGTCATCTTTAACTTTATGCCTTTTGGAAATCAGTTAATCTTTTACTTGCTTAGCTATTCACAGCAACAGAAATTTTGACTAGGGGTGCCCAAACTTTTGCATGCCACTGTATATTTATAATGATGACAGAACAATGACTTACATATTTGAGTTGCGATGCATTCTATATTGAGTAGGGGCTCATCACTAAGCAGTGAGGAGGGTAGCGTATTTAACCTATCAGTGATATTTGAGGAATATTGTAAATATATTACTTAAGCATTTTTTGTTACATCATTCATTATGGGTTACATGTAAAAAGTACTTGAATGGGATACGTCATTATGACGCCACTTCATATCTGCACACCTTACTAAAAAACGAGGAGTAAAACTAAGAGTAGACCCATATCCTAGGCTCCTGTGTTCTTTTTAAATTAGTTTTGGAGTTACAAAACATAACACTAATGATGGATTAGTAAACTTGCAGGTGACACCAAGATTGGTGGCGTTTTGGATACTGTAGAAGATGATACAGCAGAACATGGATATTTGCAGATAAGGGTGGGGAAGTAGCAAATAGTGTTCAACCCAACCATGTAAAGTGTTGCACTTAAAGAGACAATGCATGGATAATGAAAAGACTCAATAGTGCTGACAAGCAGAGGGATGTTGTGTCCAAGTCCACTGTTCCATAAAAATGGCTATATGGGTTGATAAGGTGGTAAAGATAGCATGTGGTATGCTTGTCTTTATTTGCTGAGAAATTGAGTCAAAGAGTTAGGAAGTTATGTTGCAGCTTTATAAAACTCCAGTTAGGTCAAATCTGGGGTACTGCATCCAGTTCTGGTCACTTCATTCTAGGAAGGATGTTGAGGGTGTAAATGAGGTTTACCAAAGACGTTGCCTGGAAAAGATGGTATAAACTACAAGGAGAAGTCAAACAATATAGCTCAGCACCATGTGGGTTGTTTTCTCTGGAGCAGCAGATGTTGAAGAGCAATCAGAGAGGTCTATATGATCAAGAGGGATACAGATAAGATTGAGAGTCAATATCTTTTCCCCAAGGTTGAAATGTCTAATAGTAGAGGGAATGCAATCAAGGTGAGAGAGCAAGTTTAATGGAGATATGTGGGGCAATTTTTCTTCCATATGGGATGGTGTGTGTCTAGAATGCACTGCCTGGGTAGTGGCGGAGGCAAATACAATAGAGGCATTCAAGAGGCAGATAGGCATGTGAATGTGCATGTAATGGAAGAATATGGACATTGTGTAGGCAGAGACTGCAGTTGGGTATTTGATTACTAATTAAATTAGCTCAGCACCACATTGTCTTTCTTTCAAATAACAGTACAGGAACAGGCCATTCAGCCCATAATCAAATGTATTTTGTTGACAATTACTCAACTGAGATTGGGAAGCTAGATCTGATCAGTAACATCCATTTGCTGTTGTTTTATCTCACAATTATAAGAAATTATAGTTTCTACAATTATAATCATTTGTAAATTTCAACAAAATATATTAAACAAAGACAATATACCTTTAAAGTAAACAGTGCTGGAATGAAAGAAAGCTATTGGCAGTGTAGGGTGTGTTGAGTGCATTGAGGGTGTGCTGAGTGTGTTCTGCCATCATGAATAATTTATACAAATTGCTACACTGTGGAGCCAAGGAGTCTCAGGGTTCTGTTTTAGCAAAGAGGTAGCTATTTCCAAAATGTTTCACTTGTACCACCTAAATACCTCAGCTATCAGAGCAGAAATAGTAACTACAGTTGCATTTCCCTGAGAATAAAAACCATTACTGAATCAAAATAGAAAAGGCTTAGATAAATGATGTTTTAAAATTCCCTTTCTGAAATTCTTTGCAATAGTAAGTTTTATTTTCTTAGCATTGAAACTGCTCCCAGAGCTGTTTAAATCTCACTCACTAAGGTAATATGGCAATGATGCTGATCCACACCCAAAAATGAAATAACAAAGGTACACGAGTGAATCTGCAGATGCTGGAAATAAATAAAAACACAAAATGCTGGCAGAACTCAGCAGGCCAGACAGCATCTATGGGAGGAGGTAGTGGTGACGTTTCGGGCCGAAACCCTTCATCAGGAGTGAAGTAACATGGGATGGTGGAGGGAGGATAAGAAGTGGGGGGAGGGATTAAGTAGAGAGCTGGGAAGTGATAGGCTGGGGGAAGGTGGAGAATTATGGGAAATAAAAGAGAAAGAAAGGTAGGGCTGGGGGGAGATTATAGTGAGGGGGGAAAAAGAGAGAGAAAGAGAACCAGACTAAAATAATAGATAGGGATGGGGGTAAGGGGGGGCAGGGGTATCAACGGTGGTCTGTGAGTTGGATGTTCATGCCGGTAGGCAGGAGGCTACCTAGGCGGGAGTTCATGCCGGCCACTCCCACTCCGACATGTCTGTCCATGGCCTCCTCTACCGTCAACATGAGGCCACACGCAGGTCGATGGAGCAATACCTTATCTCCTGCCTAGGTAGCCTCCTGCCTGCCGGAATGAACATCCAACTCACTGACCTCCACTGATACCCCTGCCCCCCCTTACCCCCATCCCTATCTATTATTTTAGTCTGGTTCTCTTTCTCTCTCTTTTTCCCCCCCCACTATAATCTCCCCCCAGCCCTACCTTTCTTTCTCTTTTATTTCCCATAATTCTCCACCTTCCCCCAGCCTATCACTTCCCAGCTCTCTACTTCATCCCTCCCCCCACTTCTTATCCCATTCTCGACCATCCCACGTTACTTCACTCCTGATGAAGGGTTTCGGCCCGAAATGTCGTCACTACCTCCTCCCATAGATGCTTTCTGGCCTGCTTTCTGCCAGCATTTTGTGTTTTTAATGAAATAACAAGTTTTCTTTTACCCAGAGGCCATCATTACAATGACATCAAGATTTCAGTTTGACCCCAGGAACTTAACAAATAAGTTAATTTTCCCATTTTAACATTTTAAAAAATGAGTTAACAGTTGTTAATTGGATTCATCTGTGCCAACTGGATGTTGCTGACAAAGCTGACAGTTTGTCATTCCTAACAGCCCTCTAGAAGGCAGCTCATGTGGTAAAGATATTTAGGTGGCCCTGTCAGTTGATCAGCTGGAATGGGACACTGATGGAATAATGACCCATTTCCGAACTGGGACGAAGTGAGCATGACCACTCCCATGTACAAACAAGTTGGATGAACTCAGCAGGTCGGGCAACATCCGTTGAAATGAGCAGTCAACATTTTGGGCCGAGACCCTTCGTCAGGACTGAAGGAGGAGGGGGCAGGGGCCCTATAAAGAAGGTGGGGGGAGGGTAGAGGGTGCCAGGTGAAAAGCCCATCAGAAGATAGATCAAGGGTGGGGGAGGGGAAGCAGGGTGGGGATAGACAAGAATGGTGAAGGAGGAATGTAAGGGGAAAGCATTATGGGTAGTAGAATCCACCTACATCCGGGATACATCCCATGCCCTCCACCTCTTCAATAACTTCCAGTTCCCCGGTCCTGACCGCTTCATTTTCACCATGGATGTCCAATCCTTATACACTTCAATTCCCCAACAAGAAGGCCTCAAAGCCCTCCGCTACCTTCTTGACAATAGACCTCACCAGTTCCCCAACACCACCACATTCCTCCGGTTGGCGGAACTGATGCTCACACTTAATAACTTCTCTTTTGGCTCTTCCCACTTTTTCAGACCAAGGGTGTACCTATGGATGGGCACTCACATGGGCCCCAGCTATGCCTGCCTCTTCGTGGGTTATGTGGAACAGTCTATGCTCCAAATCTATACTGGTACTGCTCCCCAACTTTTTATTTGCTACATTGACGACGACATTGGTGCTGCTTCCTGCACCCATGGCTGAACTTGTCAATTTCATCAACTTTGCCTCTAACTTTCACCCAGCCCTCAAATTCACTTGGTCCATCTTGGACACTTCTCTCCCCTTTCTTGATCTCTCGGTCTCCATCTCTGGAGACAGACTGTCCACTGACATCTTCCATAAACCCACCGACTCCCATAACTACCTTGATTATACCTCTTCCCACCCTGCCAAATGCAAAAATGCTATTCCCTATTCCCAGTTCCTCCATCTCCGCCGCATCTGCTTCCAGGATGAGGCTTTCCATTCCAGGACATCTCAAATGTCCTCTTTCTTTAAGAATTGTGGTTTCCCTTCTGCCGTCATCTCCTCCATTTCCTACACTTCGGCCCTCACCCCATCCTCTCATCACCACAATAGGGACCGTGTTCTCCTTGTCCTCACCTACCACTCCACCAGTCTCCGGATCCAGCATATTTTCCTTCGCAATTTCCGCCACCTTCAACAGGACCCCACCACCAAGCACATCTTTCCCTCTCTAACTCTCTCTGCTTTTCGCAGGGATCATTCCCTCCGCGACTGTCTGGTCCACACGTCCCTCCCCATAGATCTCCCACCTGGTACTTATCCTTGCAAGCGTAACTGCTACACCTGTCCCTACACCTCCTCTCTTACCACCATTCAGGGTCCCAAATAGACCTTCCAGGTGAGGCAACACTTCAACTTGTGAGTCTGCTGGAGTCGTCTGTTGCATCTGGTGCTCCCAGTGCGGCCTCCTCTACATCGGCGAGACCCGACGCAGATTGGTGGGCCGCTTCGTCGAGCACCTCCACTCCGTCCGCCACAACAGACAAGATCTCCCGGTTGCCACCCACTTCAATTCTGCTTCACATTTCCATTCGGATATGTCCATACATGGCCTCCTCTACTGCCATGATGAGGCCAAACTCAGGTTGGAGGAGCAACACCTCATATACCGTCTGGGTAGTCTCCAGCCCCTTGGTATGAACATCGAATTCTCCAACTTCCGGTAATTCCCTCCCTCTCCCATCCCACTTTCACTCTGCCTCCTCTTCCAGCTGCCTATCACCTCTCTCATGATTCTGCTTTCTTCTACTACCCATAGTGCTTTCCCCTTACATTCCTTCTTCACCATTCCTGCCTATCCCCTCCCTGCTTCCCCTCCCCCACCCCTTGATCTTTCTTCTGATTGGTTTTTCACCTGGCACCTTCCACCCTCCCCCCACCTTCTTTATAGGGCCCCTGCCCCCTCCTTCTTCAGTCCTGACGAAGGGTCTCGGCCCAAAACGTTGACTGCTCATTTCAACGGATGCTGCTCAACCTGCTGAGTTCATCCAGGTGTTTGTATGTATTGATTTGACCACAGCATCTGCAGTGTACTTTGTGTTCCCACTCCCATGTACCGGCTGCCCTCCTTGTTGGTAGAGGTTGGCGGTTTGGGAAGAGCTGCCAAAGAAGCCTTAGGTTAACTGCTGCAGTGCATTCCATTAAAGGAGCACATCAACGCCATAGTGCACTGGGGTGAAGGGAGGCAACTTTCAGTTGGTGGAAGCAGGCTGCACCATTTTGCAACTCGTGAAAGTCTGACTGATTGGAGTTACAAATGGAAACTAAGTGTCATGTTAGCATAGTATTACAGCACCAGTGAGTCAGTTAACATAACGGTTAACCAGTGAGTGAGTAAGTGTAACCCTACTAGAGTGCCAGCAATCTGGTGTAATTCCCGCTACCGTAAGGAATTTCTACATTCTTACCATGACTGCGGGTTTCCGCTTGCATGCCAAAGATTATGGGTCATGGGTGCACAGGCCCATTAGACCTGAAGGACCTGCTACTGTGCTGCATCTCTAAATCTAAAAATCTAAATCTACATCAATGGGCATTTCATCACACTTCTGACTTGTACCTGACAACACATTAGAATGGATTTGGGGAGTCACTTTAGAATACCCAGCTGCTGATCTGCTCTCATTATCATAATATGTACAAGACCAAGAAATTTGATTGCTAATTTAAGGAAGGAGAAGTCAGTAGAACATGCACCATTGAGGGGTCAGCAGTGCAAAAAAAGTGAGCAGCTCACGTTCCTGAGCATCAACATCTCAGAGGATCTATCTCAGGCCCAACACACTGACGCAATTGCAAAAAAACAGGCACGCCAACAGCTCTTCTTCATTTAGAGTTGAATTGTGGTGATGTATGGTAGAGAGTATTCTAACTGGCTGCATCACAGCTTGCACTGAAACCTCCAATGCACAGTATCTCAAGAGGTTGCAGAGGGTGGTAGACTCATCCAGCTCTATCACGAGCACAACCTTCCCCACCAAGAACATCTTCAGGAACAGATGCCTCAAGAAAGCAGAATCCATCATTAAAGAACCTCACCATATGCCCTCTCCACGTTACAGCCACCAGGGAGGTGGGTGAAGACCCACACTCATCGTTTTAGGAACAGTTTCTTCGCTTCTGCCATCAGATTTCTGAAAGGTCCATGAACACTACCTTGATATTTTTTGCACTTTTATCTATTTTGTAACTCATTGTAATTTTGATGTCTTGCACTGTACTGCTGTCATAAAACAACAAATTTCATGACATAAGTAAGCAATTATAATCCGATTTTGATTCTGACTCTAGCTGATCCAGTTTGTCATTTGGCTGGAGCACTGGAGTCTACTGGGCTGAAATAACTATGAGAAGTGAAATACAGTAACCAAGTTGGGTTGTGTTTGTTTTTCTTTCCTAGGATCAAGAGACAACAATTCAAAGGCATCAAGTTGGTCTTTTAAAGCCAAACAAAAAAAAAATAACTGGAAAAGACATAAATATCTCAGTGTAAAGCTGTGAATCCAGGAGACTGACATTCTTTTGATTCCTCTCGTCTTCCGAAGACATCAACTCAATACTCCATAAATCATTCTACAGAACTGGTTAACCTCAGTATCTTATTCAGGAGACCCAGTTCAGCTTTGACGAGCAGCTGTCAGGAGGCAACAGTAGTGTCCGACTGGGATTTCAAATAATAATGACTACACATGTACTTCCTGACCAGAATGGGCTTCTACTTTTATCAATCTCTAATCCAGCCAGAAAATGTAACAACACCCCCCCCCTCCTGCTAACCTACCCACCACCAGAAACTTATTATAATGAGGAATTCAAGAAAAGCCATTGTTGTGGTTGAGAATGTGACATGTAAAGACAAACAAAGATGGAAAGCAACAAAGTGGGATAGAACTTCAGAGATAGAACACCAAACACAGAAAAGGCCCTTCAGCACATGTGTCAACCTTTTAACCTACTCTAAAATTAATCTAACCCTCCCCTCCTACATAGCCCTCCATTTTTCTATCATCCATGTGCCTCTCTGTCTCTTAAATGTCCGCAATATACCTGCCTGTCGCAGGAGGTCGAGGAGCAGGTACGGAACTGCTTCGAGTTGGTAGACTGGGCATTGTTCAAGAAACTCAAGAGGATTTGAACAAGTACAGTATGGTTGAGACTGACTTTATATAAACAGTCATAGACAAGTGTGTCCCCCACAAAGCCTTCCCTAACCAGAAGCCCTGGATGAGATCCATAAAGGGCCAGATCAGTGGCACGCAGGTCTAGTGACCAAGTTAAATAGTGGCACGCAGGTCCAGAGATGATTGCTGTAAGCGCATCTGACGTGTGAAGTGGCAGTTCCAGATCAAACTTGAACCACTGAAAGATGCTCAACAGCTATAGCAGAGCTTAAATGTTATCAGCTCTGACGTAGTAAAACCAAGTGACACAGCTGACAGCGCCAATGCCATATTCAAGTTTGCCAACATCACTGTCATTGGTTGAATCAAAGGTGGTGATGAATCAGTACAGAGGAGGGAGATTGAAAATATGGTTGAGTGGTGCCACAGCAACGTCACTCAATGTCAGCAAAACTATTGACTTCAGGGGAAGGAAACTGGAGGTCAATGAGCCAGTCCCCATCGGGGGATCAGACGTGGAGAGGGTTAGCAACTTTAAATTCTGTGTTAACGCTTCAGACCACCTATCCTAGGCCCAGCACACAAGTGCCATTATGAAAAAACCACAGTGGCACCTCAGCTTTCTTAGAAGGTTATAAAGATTCAGCACATCATCTAAAACTTTGATAAACTTCCATAGATGTGTAGTGGAGAGTAAATTGACTGGCTGCATGGAAAAACCAATACCTTTGAACAGAAAATTCTACAAGTCGTCATGGATCAGAAGGAATAACTTCATTCAACTTCACTGAACTGTTCCCACAACTATGAATTCACTTTCAAGGGCCCTTCATCTCATGTTCTCGATATTTAATTCTTATTATTTTTTGTATTTGCATTTGTTTTTTTTTACATTAGTAAATGAAGTGTACAGTAATTGAAAGTGCATTGCCTCTGCTGCTATAAAAAGGGTATCAAGTGGGCTGAATGTATCTTCTGTTAAAGCTTCACAAACTAGATGCATTCAAACTACTATAGGTCCTGGTGAATACAAGACATGCAAACCAGTTCATAGATTTTTTAAACAGAAGGATCACAATTCTTACACATTTAAACCTGCAAATGAATTTTAAGTGATGAGGTGCTGATAATGTTCAAGTTTAAGTCAACTCTCCAATGTTGTTTTACATCCAACGTTTAAGCTTTGGATGACAATATTGGGCACGAATAACATGGTGCTAGGGACGAGAGTTCAATGAAGAAATGAGAAAGATGGATTATCTCTCGCTAGAGCAGTAAAGATCAAAAAGAGATACAAGGAAAGCCAAAGTTACAAATGATTTTGAAAGCATAAGCAGCAGGGTGCTTCTCAAGGGGAAAGGATTAGCCACTGAGGAACTGTAATGCCGTCACCAGCTTGAAGTTAAAGTATTTCGACCATGCCCTTTAGGAAGGAGCTCCAGGGTTTTTGAACAATTGGCTGATACATGCCCAAGATGAGATGGTACATAGCTCTGGAAAGATGGGACCCCCACGTGCCAGCTGCTGTTGTTGAAGGTCACCGCTTTGAGAGTTGATGCTATGCATGCTGTAGACAATGCACATTATGCAGATTAAGAAATATTTTTCCTGACTTTAGGAAAGAGGATTTTTATGCATTAATGTTTTTCTTTTGAACACACTGCCAAAATGGATGCAAGGAAGCAGATTTGAGATTAAAATTTAAAAGAAAAATAGTACTGGCAAAAGAAAAAAAGCACCACATCCATAGAGAAGCAAAAGGTGAATGGGGTTAATTGACTAACTGTGAAATAACTAGTACAAACACAATGACTTCTTTCTGTGGCATCTCATTCTACATTTCAAAGAATAGAACACAGGTACTGCTCTTTATTTCTTAACATAGTCGGTTGCCTTCTCTCAAGCATAAATTAAACAGTTTCCATATAAAAATAGTGGCTTAGTAAATCAAAGGCATTCTTAATGGGCAATACCTCTGAGATTCACTGGACTACAATCAGAACCACATTGTGACAGAGTACCAGAACAATGGCAAGACTTAAAAAGTACACCTTTAAGAAGATATTATAGATAGATAGATAGATAATTACCATTAGTTTGAATTTCTCTTAACTGATGTGCATCAAAAAAGAATACTGCTATTGCTACTACTACTGCTGTCACTTTCTAGCATCTGCAATGGTTTGGATGTGCAAAAATCAGATGCTAAAAATAGTCATAATGCTACTTGGTTACTGCACTAACCATCTGTCCCATAACAGCCATGTCTTATTTGTCCTCTTGCTTGTGGCTATTAAACAGAACAAGGCACAGAAAGATCATTTGATAGGCTGCACACTCCACTGTTTGTACTACTAACAATCCAAAGATGAGCTGGTGGCAGTCCGCAAGTGTCACCACACATTCCAGCACAACAGAGCATGCTTACAGCGTAATGATCAATAACACAAGCAGCAACAATTGCAAAACAAGCCCCTTTCCTCCCTCCCAACCACTCACACACAAAAGCCTCCAACTCCAAAACTGAACACTTCAGGGTCCTAATGGACTCAAAGGTATCAGACTCACAAACTTACAGATGCTCTAGGTTTTGCAATTGGCTTTAATTTTCCACCTTTGATTGAAATGGCTGAGACCTCAACTTTTACCACTGAAATGGTATGGTCATGCACTTTGGTGGAAGAAATAAACGTGCAAACTATTATTTAGATGGGGAGAGAATTCAAAATGCAGAGATGTAAAGGGACTTGGGAGTCCTTGTGCAAGATAACCTAAAGGTTAACCTCCAGGTTGAGTCAGTTGTGAAGAAGGCGAATGTAACACCGGCATTCATTTCTAGCAGTATAGAATACAAGGGCAGGGATGCGATGTTGAGGCTCTATAAGACACTCGTGAGACCACACTTGGAGTATTGTGTGCAGTTTTGGGCTCCTTATTTTAGAAAGGGTTACCGTATGAGGAACGTCTGGCAGCTCTTGGGCTGTATTCCCTGGAGTTCAAGAGAATGTGCATGCTTCAGAATGACTGGTTCTATGTTGAACGAGGTGGGATCGCAGCAGGTGGAGTATTCAGAAGAATAGTCTTCCTCAGGGAAGTGTGCTTGTACTGCTGCTGTACAACATCTACACGAATGACCAACCTATAGATGATGTCACACGCCACTTTATATATGCTGATCACTTATGCATCACTGCCCAAAGCACTGATTTTAACACTGTGGAGAAAACACTTTCTGAGGCCTTGGAGGAACTAACATCCTACTATGAAGAAAACCACCTCTGCACAAACTCAGCAAAGACGAAAGTTTGTGCATTCCACCTCAGGAACCATGAAGCCAAATGACAGCTTAAAGTAACCTGGTGTCGAGCCACACTGGCGCATTGCGAGCACCCTATCTACTTAGGAGTCACCCATGACAAATGCCTCATTATCAAGAACCACATCAATAAGACAAAAGCAAAAGGGAGCTCACGAAACAACATCCTGAATAAACTCACTAACACAAAATGGGGAGCAAGCTCAAAAACATTGCAAACCAGTGCACTTTGCTATTCCACTGCCAAATACGCCTGCCCTGCATGGGAAAGATCTACTCATGCTAAGAAGATGGATGCCATTCCGAATACAAGCTGCCAACATATCACAGGTTGTTTAAAACCAACAAACACCAACGGCGTACATATCCTGGCGGATATCACTCCCCGATACAAGAAGAACAGTAGCCAGCAAGAGAGAACGACTCCATCAAACATCAGATGAGGCACTCTCTACATGGTCATACACCTACACCCAGCTGCCTAAAGTTAAGGAAGAGCTTCATGAACAGTGTTGTTCCATTACAATCAACCCCATCTGAAGCCCACATCGCCTTGTGGAAAGACCGGCTCGCCAGTCTCAAACAACCCCTGACGATGGAAATTCCACCAGATGAAAGTCTTCCCCTCAGGAGCTAATTGCAACTGGGCTACCTGGAAGTGCCTTAACAGACTTAGGACTGGTGTGGAACTGAGCCACAAACCATGCAACATCTCCTGCAATGCCCATTGTTAGAGGAACCCTGTACTGTTGCAGATCTTGCCAAATTCAACAACAAGGCACAAAAATGTGTCCAGTTCTGGCTGGGCCATGTATAGACTGTCCATGGACACGATAAGAAGAAGAGGAGAATGGGGGGTGGGGGTGGGGGGGGGTGGGGAATCTCATAGAAGTATTCCGAATGTTAAAAGGCCCGAACAGATTAGATATGGCAAAGTTATTTCCCATGGTAGGCTATTCTCAGACAAGAGGGCATGACTTCAGGATTGAAGGACATTCTTTTAGAACTGAGATGCAGAGAAATTACTTTAGTCAGAGGGTGGTAAATCTGTAGAACTTGTTTGCATGAGCAGCTGTGGAGGCCAAGTCATTGGGTGTACTTAAGGCAGAGGTAGATAGGTTCTTCATTAGCCAGGGCATCAAAGGGCATGGGGTAAAGGCAGGGGAGTGGGGATGACTGGAAGAATTCGATCAGCCCATGATTGAATGGCGGAGCAGACTCAATAGGCCAAATGGCATACTCCTGCTCCTATATCTTATGGTCTTAAATCATTTCCAAAATCTTCATCAACCATGCCTTACTTCACAAACTTATGTATCCTACAGCTCAGTTCCAATTCAACACCTTTATTTTTCTTCTTCACACAGTTCCCCACGACTCTAGAAAAATCTCTGTGAATCTCTCAGGCATGCTGCAATGCTTCTGAATTTCAGATTATGACCTTGGAAAAACTCCTTAGTTGCACCTTTGGCCATCAGTCAGCGTTAAGGTTTTGCAGTGCCAACAATGAGAAGATCAGGGTTCAATTCCTGCCACTGTCTGTAAGGAGTTTGCACATTTTCCCATGATTCCATGGGTTCCCCAAGTCCTCCAGTTCCCTCCCATATTCCAAAATTATCTTTGGTTTTCATCTAACTATCTGCCCAGAATCCAGGTGTCTAACCCTGTGAGCTGGGTAGCTTACTGTTCCTACTCAAGGCCAAGACTGAGCTTCTGCCTCAATGCCATTTTCCTGTACTATCCCCATATTACTTAATATTCAGAAACTTATCAAACTGTATTGGATGAGTTGACCATACAGCCTTGTTGAGAATTCTACAACAAAGAAATGTCTCCTCAGTTCAGTCTTAAACAGCCAAAGATGAAAGAGACTGTAGGTGTCTATTCTGAGACTCTCTTCTGGTTCTTGACCTTTCAGATATTGTCTGTCTGCCCATCCTTTCCAATCCTAAGAATTCTGTTTCACTGAGATTTCTTCTCATTCTTCTAACCTTCATAGATACAATCTCAGCATTATTACAGCACTATCGCAGTAAAGTTTCTGTTGTATTCAAATGCTCTTGAAATAGAAGAGAAATCATACATTTGCCTTCCTACTTGCTTGCCTGTTGCCCTGTGTGTAAAGATAATCCAATCCCCTTGAACATCAACATGATCCACTCTCTTTTCTAGTTTACATCCCAAAGTGTGCCACACTCTCACCCACTCAGTTGGCATGTCTTATATACCCATTGGAGCCTCATTAAAGTCCCCCCTCTATTCACAATCCCATCCAGTTTTGTTTATTATCACCAGCAATATGGTTGCAATGCCACTCATTACAGTAACATCAGCAGGTGGCATACATCTTGCGCTGATTCTTGAATTTTTCTGTCACCCCCATTTCTCTGTGGCATCTTTGCAACATCCATGTGAGACCTTGAAGGATTTAAGAACTAGTTTTGAGGCACATCCAATATTCAGATCCCAAATTCTGTCAATGGCTGATGTGTAGGACCTCCAACTATCCTCTGTCTGGCCCCACAGATAAACTTGACATGCAGCTGCCAATGTAAAACTTCAGGGACTTAAATATCATCAGTCATGTCCACTGGACAATCCACATCAACTACATTGCCAGTGGCTTTTAAGAGAATTTCAGCTCATTTATTAAGCACAATCTTGTGCTGACATAACAGCTACAACACTCCAGAAAAGGGTAATGTGCTGATGAAGTGCCTTGGGAAATTCTGCCAGCAAGACAAGGTGTTAAATAATGGAGCATTTCAATTCTTCAAACCCGTCAACAGACCCTTCCCTCATTCATGCCTTGCTCTTTATCAACAGGACTACTCTATCAAGACTTCAGCCAACAAATTTAGATCACAGCACTTTGACATGGCCTCCCCAACCTCCTGCTCTAACTTTTTCAGTGAAAAGCTGGAGTAATTCTCTAAACTTCCAGGCAATCTTCTGACAAAAGTTACAAGTTGAGACTCCTGAACAAATTTTCAGTATTTGTATTAAAGTTGAAGGAAATATAGTTTCACACTTTCTTCACTACTACTTCAAATGATTCCTACATTTGGCTCTGGTGTTGTGCATTCATGCTTCATTGAGCACTAAATAAATGTGCTGTGGAATTATTTCATAGGGTTACCACTCAGCTCACAAAATAACGAAAGGTCCAGTGAAATAAACGGAAATGCCTTTAATGCAGACTTAGTATTTCCACATGTTTGTGGCACAGACACAGGAATAGATCTCGTGAAGTGACGGAAGTAATACAAATCCAGTAACATTTCAACATTTTGTAGATTTCATCACCATCCCCACAACGGTTAAATTCAAGTGTTTTTGGTTGGGGCAAGATTTTAAATTTATTCTTCTGACACACATAAGGAAACAGCAAATAAGAAAAGTGTGGTAAATACTCAGTAGATCAGGTAGAATTTGAGAAAAGAGAAACAGTTGCAAATTATCTATTTGAAACCTGAACTCTGTTTCTCTCTCCACAGATGTTGCTTGCCCTAAGAATTTAAAGCAGTTTATGTTTATACTTCCAGAATCAGCAGATATTTGCTTTTCAACACTTTTATAGTGGCCAAAGTCCAAATCACAATGGAGGCTGTATCCCTGTAAAGGTCCCTCCCCAATCTCTTCCAGCTGATCTTCTGCACTACGCTTGTCCTTCACTCCTTGTTGCTACACAGCTTCATAGGTGCAGCCAAAGAGTTCCTTACACATTAACTATTCTTCCTTTGTTATCGACTGAGTGAATCAACTCAAATTAACCAAACCAAACCCAATTTTGTCTTCACCTACAGTATGCATCAACTGAAACAAAGGCCTAGATAGAATGGACATTGAGAGGATATTTTCAACAGTGGGGGATTCTAGGACCACAGGACACAGCCTCAGAATAATTGATACACACTTTTGTTTTAGACTACTCTAAAGCACTCTTTTGAGGACTGCCTAAGATGTAAATCAGCTGCAGCTTGTTCAAAATGCAGCAGCAAGAATCTCAATTTTAAAAAAGGAAGAAAATCTGAGCACAATTCACCAGTTTTGGCATCATTACACAGGCTGCCTGTATCCTTTTGGATCGACTTTAAAATACTCTTAATTGTATACAAGGCTCTGAATAATCTAGCTCCTCCATATACTTTGGAGAGTGTATCCCCTTATATCCCCAATTATAATCTTAGATCCGCAAATACTGGTTTGCTTGGTGTTTCCTAGAGCCAAGCCTATAAAGAACTGGTGGTGTAGCCCTTTGCACTTATGCACTAAAAATATGGAATACTCTACCAACTGAGATACATCAGGTAAATATTGTGGAACATCTCAAAACACTTCTAAAAACCTACTTTTAAAAAATTTGGCCTGCTTATAGCATTAATTAATGCTTGGTGATGTTGATAATACTTGAAGTTATAATTAGTATAATTTAGAACAGAGATGAGGAATTTCTTCAGCCAGAGGATAGTAAATCTGTGGAGACTACCGTGGAGACCAAGTCATTGGGTATATTTAAACTGGAGTTTGATAGGTTCTTGATTTGTAAGAGCATCAAAGGTTAAGGGAGAATGCAGGAAAATAGGGTTGAGAGGAAAATAAATCAGCCATGATCGAATCAGGGAGCAGACTTGATGGGTTGAATGGCCTAACTCTGCTCCTATGTCTTATGGTCTAATTCAGATCAGATACATGGAAAGATATAACATAATTAGTTTCCAATCACTTGAGAAGCTACAAATGCAGTATGTCATTACTGATAGTGTAATCCCGATTTACAAACCACTTAATTCAACTGAGGAAGGTTAAGGATATTTTGTCAGATTAGAAAAGGGAATTCCTCCCCCTTCTCTGTGTGTGTGTAAAGGCACTACTAAAATTAAGCCAGGTATACCAAATGGCAATGAAGGTCCAACATTGGAACAGTGCAATACTGCCTCTATCTTATCAGGCTATGTGGCTATGAATCTCAGCAGTGACTAGCACACGCGCTTTATCACAAATCATTTATGAAACAAGTTCTGCCTTTGACACATCAAGTTTAAGTGCTGGCTTACCAATTGGTTGTGATCTCCAAATCACTTCAGAGAGTTAATTATATCTACTTTGACCTAACACAAACCAAGTCAGAAGAAGTTGAGAGGGTGCTTTGTGAGTGACAACTGAACTTCTTACACGGACTGATAAAGGGTTTTGGCCCAAAACATTGACAGTTTACTCTTTTCCACAGATGCTACCTGACCTGCTGAGTTCCTCTAGCATTTTGTGCATGTTGCTTCCAGAATAAAGGTCAGGAACACCTCTCACATTTAGATTCCAACTTGTTCAACAATTACTATGTGGCCCCCTCAACCCAACTGCATAGTTGTTTAAATCAGACAATTGTCAAGACTGGGGTTGAGTCCTAGTTGAATGGGAAGCAAACTGAGCACCAATTGTAAATAGTAAGTTCATTTTAGAATCTGGCCTTAAAAACGATGGTATATCAAAATCAAATTTCACCATGCAAATCACATTATGCACTATTTTTTTGAACAGACAAGTCAGGGTACCTCTAGGTGCACCAGATATATTTCTCACAGGCAAGACTAATCAGAAGTACCAGAAGAAATGCTTTAGGATTCAATATGACAAATGTCATTATCACAAGACTAAAAGACATAGAAACAGAATCAGGCCATTCAGTCCATCAAAATCTGCTCCACCATTCTGCCTATAACCTTTAACACCTTTACTAATGAAGAATCTATCAACCTCTGCTTTAAAAATACCCGATGACTTGGCCCCCACAGATTCACCAGCTCTGGCCAAAGAAATTCCTCCTCACCTCTGTTTTAAAAGGCCGTTCTCCTATTCCGAGGCTCCTAGTCTTCCGCACTAATAGAAACATTCTCCCCATATATACCCTATCTATAACCCTTTCAAGATTTTGTACACAATTCCATCTACAAGGAGCATTGAGATGAATAAAAGTGAGATGCTTTCTAAATTCCTGGTCAACCATTGTGAAAAGCAGTTTAACTCAAGAACACTCCAGTGGCAAGTTTGTTTTAGGTATATTTTATATGACATTTCTACTCCATCCCCTCTCCTTAGCTGATATTTCAAACAGAAGAGGTTTAAACCAAGTACCATGACAAACAGCATCAGAAAGGAAACCACTTATCTGTGGGTGGAAACCACAATCATGGTGTGGCAAAGAGCTTCCCTCCCATAAAGACATTTGCTTACACTTCAAGTGCAAGATAGCAGCTGCCATCAACTGATAGGGCAACAGTGGCTATTTCTGGCAATTCAGAACCGATGCTGGTCATTTTGTCATTGTCAGGACTTCCTTCAGCAGACAATTGCAGTGACTTGCTCCCCAACATTCCCAGCACAGTGCCACCATGGTCTTATAATCAACTGCTTCAAATAAAACCAATCCCATTCATAATTTGACCACAGAAGTTATGCCATGATATAAAGGAGGAACTTCAGCCTTTGTTTTTATATAAAAAAAACATGATGTTGAGTAACTTCAGGCCCCAACTGACTTTCACATTCTTCTCAGAATACTCACCATCATTGAGACTCGCACAGCTGAACACTGCCCAGTTTACCAGCAGCGAAAACAATAATTGGATATTCCTCACAAGAATGTATAGTAACTGTTTCCTTAGCAAATCAAACTGCTTTCCTTTAAAAGTTCAAACTTGGGTGACACAGTAGTGTAGTGGTTAGCGCGGCGCTATTACAGCTCAAGGCATCGGAGTTTGAAGTTCAATTCCAGCGCCATGTGTAAGGAGTTGCTGTAGTCCTCATTGAATGTGTGGGTTTTCCCTACGTGCTCTAGTTTCCTCCCACAGTGCAAAGGCGTATCAGGTAGGTTAACTGGTCATTGCAAATTTTCCAACAAGTAGGTTAGGGTTAATTGGGATTGTCAGGGGTTGCTGGGGCAGTCTAGCTCTACTCTGCACTGTAGGGGTGCCATGGTAGCGTAGTATTACTGAGCCAGCGACTCAGGTTCCATTAAGGAACCTTACTGCCAGTAAGGAGTTTGTAGATTCTCCATGTGACATGTGGGTTTCCTCGAGTTGCTGTGGCTTCCTCCCATAGTCTAAAGATTAGCAGGTTAACTGGTCATTGTAAATTGTCCAACAGCTAGATTGCTGGGCGACACAGCTCGTCGATTCATGAGGGCCTATTCTGTGATGTATCAATCAATAGCTAGATAAATAAATGAAGTACATATATGGCACCATATAGTACTCCGAGATTCATTTTCCTGTAGGTATTCACAGCAGAAAATACAAAAGAATCAATGAAAATCAACAAAGACTAAAGCAACCAATATGAAAAAGATAACAAACTGTGCAAATACAAACAAAAAGCAAAAATAACAAAATAACTGATACTGAGAACATGAGCTTAGAGTCCTTGAAAGTGAGTATATAAGTTGTGGAATCAGTACAATGTTGAGGTGAGTGACATTATTCCTGCTGGGTGAAGGGTAATAACTTATTCCTTTAATCTTTTGCTTAAACGATTGTCGGAGAATGACAGGCAACCTCAAAGAAATGTGTAAAATTATGAGAGGCTTAGATAAGATGAAGAATAAGTCTTTTCCCAGGGCAGTTGGAATTAAGGCGGGAAGAAAAAAATTTAAAAGGGGCCTGAGAGGCATTTATCCCCCCTCACTGAGGGTGGTGTGTATATATGGAGTGAGCTATTAGAGGAAGTTGTTGAGGCAGATACAATAGTATCATTTAAGCTCTTGGATGGGTACATGGAGGGAAAGGGTAAAGCGATAAGTACCAAGAATGCAGGAAATTGGGACTAGCTAGATAGGCACTATGGTCAGCATAGACTGATTGGGCTGAAGGGCCTATATCCGTGCTGTATGCTCTGTGACTGTTTCTGAAGTGGAAAAGAGCCCCTTAAAAACATTCATGATTCATTGACTGACCTCTTTCTGTGCCATAATTTTCTTAATCAATGAAAAATTAACAACATCTAATTTGACTTAACTGTAAAATACCACAAGCCAAGTCAGAAAAGGTTAGAGGGTGCTTTGTGAGTGACAACTGAACTTCTTACAATATCAAGAACACAGGCAGCCAAAATAAAGGTCAGGAACCTCTCTCATGTTTAGATTACACTCTCATTCAACAATTACTATTCTTGAAAGAAAGCAGACTGACAGATTCATGTGACAATGTTCATCCACACCAGCAAGGACCAGGAACAGAGTGTCACATGCCGACTTAGCAAAGCACTATCACTCCATACTTTCATTTCACTAAGAGTGCACTTGGCCCGTGAAACTGTTTAATACCAGCCAAGTCTCTCTGAGCTCATGTCTATTTATGTGCCAGGAGTTGCAAGGAGAATTCCATACTCCATATGGACCAGCTCTGTGTAGGCGGGGGCGGGAGCCACAGCACTCAGTGCTATGTGTAAGACACATTTCAATTCAACAGCAGAGCACCTAACACATGAAAAGAAAAAAAAAACTACTTGCACACAAGTTAATTAGCAACTGCAATCATTGTTTCAAAGTAAATTTATTATTATTTATTATTATTCCCTACTGCGGTCACTTTGCTGAACAGTTAACTGCCGGTTAACTGTCGGCTAACTATTACTTGGATTGCACTACCTGTATGTATAATCTATATTTTCATTTATATTTATCATTATTATTGTTATGAGCAGAGAGACAACATCTGCCGGAAGTAAATTCCTTGTATGTACATAGGTACTTGGCGATTAAAGTCTGATTCTGATTAAAGTACATACATGTTACCATATACTACAGAGTTCCTTTTCTTGCAGGCATTCACAGTAGATTTGTTAATTTCCATTAACAAGTAAGTGAGACGTTAAGTTTGTGGTTCCCACCATTCCTTCAGAATCAACTGTGGTAAACAACAGGATATAGTCAATGCCATGTCTCCCCCCCCCCCCCCCCCAAGCTGTAATTGTGTCCTCCTGCTAGAGGAGGCAGAAGCATTTCCTTTAGCAGGTAGACATTTTACTGCAACTCTTTCACAAGAACAAACTGTGCCACCTCAATACTAAAGGCAAACTTCAAATGTTCTAGCACTAATTACTTCCTTAAGAATCATCTTCCCTATCTCTAATGTGATGAGAACTTGCAAGATGCTACAGTTGTTCCTTTATTCAAGATGTGAAATAGGGATAATCCTGGAAACGACAAACTGATGAGTCTCACATCAGAGGTAAGGAAGTTACTAAAGAGGATTCTTAGGGATTGGATTTATGAGCATTTGGAAAACTGTGGCCTTAGAAACAGGGGCAAGTCATGTCTTGATAGAGTGTTTTGAGGAAGTGATTAGTAAAGGCAGAGGTTTGGATGTTGTCCACATAGATTTCACCAAGGCATCTGACAAGGTCCATCATGGGAGGCTCATCCAGAAGATTAAGATACATGGGATCCATAGCGAATTGGGCATTTGGATTCATGATAGACTTGGCCATAGAAGACCAAGGGAGGCAGTCAATAAAACTTCCACTGGCTGGAGTAGGCAGGTGTATTAGTGAGTTTGTAGATGATATGAAGATTGCTGAGTTGGTGAGATGCAGAAAGAAGACTGGCAAAAGATACAGCATAATATAGATCAGTTGCAGATATGGGCAGAGAAATGCTATATGGAGTTTAATCTAGCTAAATGTAAAGGAGGAGTACATTGTTAATGGCAAGACACTTAACAGTGCTGATGTGCAGTGGTATATTGGGATTAGAGTTCATTGCTCCCTGACAATGACTACACAGGTCAATAGGATGGTGAAGGCAGAAGGCATGCTTGCCTTTATCAGTCGAAAAATTGAGTCCAAGTCAGGAGGTTACATTTCAGCTTTACAAACTCTAGTTAGGCCACATCTGGAGTACTTCATTTAATTCTGGTCAGCTTGTAGGAAGAATGTGGAGGCATTAGAGAGGGTGTTAAAGAGGTTTATCAGGATTGTGTCTCTATTAAGGCACATGTGCCATAATGAGAGCTTGGACATACTTAGGTTGTTTTCTCTAGAGTGGCAGAGGCTGAGGGTAGATCTGATAAAGGTTTATAAGATTTTGAAAGGAATTTTGACAGATGAAATCTTTCTCCCAGCATTGAAATGTAAGGCATGCATTTAAGGTGAAAGGGTGTAATTTCAAAAGAGATGTGTAGGGCAAGTTTTTAAAAATGTAGTGGTGGGTGCATAGAATGCACTTCCTGTGGTGGTGGGGGTAAATACAATACAGGCAACTCAAGAGGCTCTTAGATAGACATGTGAATATGCAGGAAATGTTAACATATGGACACTGAAGGCAGAAAGGATTAGTTTAGCTGCTGATTTTATTACTAATGTAATTAGTTCAGCACAACATTGTGGGCTGAACTGTCCAATGTTCATTTTCAATTTCTCACCATAAACCTGCTCAACTTCAGTGGCTTTATTAAGTTGGCAGATTGTGAACAAGGTTTACAGTCACACAAACACAAACTTTCATAACTGGGTCCTTCTGAAATTTAAGATACCCACAAACTGGATATAGTGAGAACTCTCATTTTAAAGACTGCAACCTTACACATCCTCCCCCAATCTATGTATAGTTGAAAAATAGAAACATCTGGACTGTCTGACAATCCAGATGCTACAACTTTGTAAGGCAAATACTCTGCCAAAGACCTCAAGAATTGAATTGACTTTATTACTTACATCCTTCACATACATGAGTAAAAATCTTTGCGTTATATCTTAGTCTAAATATACAACATATAGTAATTTGCGATAAACAGTATGTACAACAGGACAGTCAATATCATAGAACTACAATTGTATCAGCATAAATTAATCAGTCTAATGGCCTGGTGGAAGAAGCTGTCCTGGACCTTGGTCCTGGCTTTTATGCTGAGGTATCACCTCCTGGATGGTAGTAGCAGGAACAGTTTGTGGCTGGGGTAACTCAGGTCCCCAATGATCCTTCAGGCCCTTTTAACGCACCCATCTCTGTAAATGTCCTGAATAGTGGGAAGTTCACATCTACAGATGTGCTGGGCTGTCCGCACCACTCTCTGCAGAGTCCTGTGATTGAGGGAAGTACAGTTCCCATACCAGGCAGTGATGCAGCCACTCAGGATGCTCTCAGTTGTGCCCCTGTCGAAAGTTCTTAGGATTTGGGGGCCATTGGTTGGTGCGTGGAATGCACTGCCTGAGTCAGTGGTGGAGCCAGATACACTAGTGAAGTTTAAGAGACTACTATACAGGTATAAGAAGGAATTTAAGGTGGGGGGTTATATGGGAGGCAGGGTTTGAGGGTTGGCACAACATTGTGGGCCGAAGGGCCTGTAATGTGCTGTACTATTCTATGTTCTATGTTTTATGTTCGTACCAAACTTCTTCAACCATCTAAAATGAAAGAGGCACTGTTGTATCTTTTTCCCCCACCACACAGTCGGTATGTACAGATCACGAGATCCTTGGTGATGTGTATGCCGAGGAACTTAAAGCTGTTTACCCTCTCAACCCCAGATCCACAAATGTCAATAGGGGTTAGCCTGTCTCTATTCCTCCTGTAGTCCACAACCAGCTCCTTTGTCTTTGCGGCATTGAGGGGAAGGTTGTTTCCTTGACACCACTGTGTCAAGGTGATCACTTCTTTGTAGGCTGCCTCGTTATTATTTGAGATAAGGCCAATCAATGTAGTATTATCAGCAAATTCAATTAGCAGATCGGAGCTGTGAGTGGCGACACAGTCATGAACATACAGAGGGGCACAGGACACAGCCCTGAGGCGCAACTGTGCTGAAGATTAGAGGAGCAGAGGTGAGAGAGCCCACTCTTAACACCTGCCACCATCTGACAGGAAGTCCAGGATCCAGCTGCACAAGGCAGGGTGAAGGCAGAGGTCTTCTTGTCCAGCCTGGAGGGAATTATGGTGTTGAATGCTGAACTGTAGTGCAAGAACAGCATTCTTAGGTAAGCATCCTTCTTCTCCAGATGTGTAAGGACAGTGTATAGAGCTGTGACCATTGTGTCATCTGCTGATTGGTTGTGTCGGCAGGTGAGTGTCCAGTTTGGGTGGTAGCATACTGCAGATGTAGTCCTTGACCAGCCTCTCAAAGCACTTGCTTATTATTGAGGTGAGTGCGACACGTCATGTTACCTTGGTCTTTTTAAGTATAGGGACAATGATGGATATTTTGAAGCAGGAGGCACTCTACACTGAGAAAGGGAGAGATTAAAAATGTTTCTAAGTACACCTACCAGTTGTGCTGCATACATCCTGAGTACCCGCCCTGGGATGCCGTCTGGTTCTGCACCCTTGTGCCTGTCCACTTGCTGGAAACACCTGCGTACTTCAGCTTCAGAGATGACCAAGATGCAGGTCACTTTGGCGGCTCTCCTCGGGGGTCAGTGTTGGCGATATCGAACAGAACGTAAAAAAAAAAAAATTAGCTCATCTGGGAGAGAGGCAGCGATGTTGGCAGAACCACTGTGCTTAGCTTTGAAGTCTTGAAGGTGTGCAGACCTTGCTGTAAGCTGCGTGAGTTGTTGGTGGAGAGTTGTGGCTGCATCTTGTTTCTGTATTGTCGTTTCACTGCCTTGATGACTTTGCACAGATCATAGCTGCATTTCTTGAGCTCCTGCTGATCACCAGCAATGTAAACTCTGTCTTGTGCGGTAACTGCTGCTCACATGGAACTGCTTATCCAGGGTTTCTGGTTTCAATAGGCACTGACCGATTTCTGGGGGCAACATCCTTGATGCGTTTCCGGATGAAGCTCGTGGCCCCATCCGTGAACTCTGAGACATCCTCATCATGAAAGACAATCCAGTTGACGTCAAAGTAGTCCTGCAGCATGGAGACTGAATGAACTAACACTGGATGGCTTTAACTATGGCCGCCTCGTTTCAGCTTCTGCCTGTACATCAGCAGAAGCACGAGGGAGGAGTGATCTGACTTTCCAAATGGCAGGCAGAGGAGCGCTTTGTCAACGTTGCAGAAGGGACAGTAGCAGTGATTGAGTATGCTATCTCCCCGTGTGCTCACCTGGAGTGTTGACAAAACTCCAGAGATTTTAGTCAGTGATGCTCCATTAAAGTCACTGACGACAATGAGGGCAACCTTCAGATGTGCAGTCTCCAGGGCGCTGATGGCTTTGTACAGCTTGTTGAGAGCCAGGTCAGTGTATACAAAGCTCTGATAATAACAGCCGTGAATTTCCTAGGCAGCCAGAAAGGTCTGCACAACAGCACAAGGTAATCCAGATCCGGGGAATAAAAGGATTTGAGGGCATACATATTCCGGGGGTCACACCAACCATTATTGATCATGAAGAATACCCCAGCCCCTTTACCCTTCCCAGAGAAGTTCTTGACCTGTCCACCTATGAAGAACCCAGAGGGCTCAATGACGTGATCCGGTATCTCCTTCATCAGCCAGGTCTCCAAGAAGCACAAAACATTACGTTAATTTGTTTCCCACTGATAGGAGACCCTGGCTCTCGGATTGCACAGCTTATTGTCCAGGGACTGAACATTAGCCAGGAGTATGCTAGGGAGAGGCAGTCAATTAGCACTCCGTCTCAATCTCACCAGGACATAGGCCTTTATCCCTTACCTCTGGCACCGCTCCTGAGGTAGTGACAGTGTAATAAATGAGCCTTCTCTGGATCACATAAGCAGGGGCTCCCAGTGTAGAAAAGGTGCCATGTTGTAGGTATATGTCACCTTCCCGATGTTCAGAAAAGTCAGTCTATCATATCTGATGTGACCATCAACTTCTTGAACAAGAAATGTAAAGGAAATTGCAGAAATTAGCAGTACACTGTAAAGTTGGTATGGAGCTCACAACATGGCCGCTATACTCAACACCATCTTAAGCCTACGTCAGATTGTAGAGATATGTGAATATCATATCAGCCTATCATGAAAACCAGCTCTCCCTCCATTAATTGTCTACATCACGCGCCTTGAGAAAGCCACTGACTCAATCAATCCTGTCTTCATTCTCTCCCCTTCAACTGGGCAAAAGAGACAAAACCCTGAGAGCACATACCACTAGTCTCCAGGACAGCATCTAATTTGAGGCCTCCATTGGTTGGAGACGAGCATAGATGTTGCTGTCCAGGTGATATGCTCTCCATATCATACCACCCTGGCTTGCAAGCTGTTGCCCATGCAGCACGCTCCTCCTCTGTGCACGCTGATGAATCCAAAGCAGCAGCAGTGACTGATAAAGTGCGTTGCCAGTCAACGCTGATCTCAAAGGATTGCTTTAGGAACTCCAGCTTCAGTGGTTTTCCCCTCGGAGTTTACTCCCTACATTGACAGATACAGCCACAAGGCAGTGACTGTTTTAGATCTAACTATAACACTATACCTTCCATTCTGTTTTCTTTACTTTTTATACTACCTCAATATACTTGTGTATGAAAAAAATCAGTCCAGATAGCAGGTAAAAGCTTTTTAGTGTAACTTGTTGTGACAATGAGCAAATTACATATTTCACAATCAATATAACCATATGAATAATATCAGAAATCTACCCAAAATTAAAGAATTTCTTAAAGAAAAAGTAGTAGTAAATCCCCCAAGCAACCACAAACCTTTCAGGTAGGAAAGTTATTCAAACAAGACGACCAATTTGAAGCAGCCCAGTTATTAGTTTCGCATACAAAATACACAAATTGTCAGGCAGCATCTGAGGGAAATGAGCAATTGACTTTTCAGTCCAAGACCCTTCATCAGGACTGGAAAGGAAGGGGGCTGAAGCCAGAATAAAACTGTGGGAGTGGGGGAGGGGGAGAAGAGAAAGAGGAGCACAGCCAGCAGGAAATAGGTGACTCCAGATGAGAGGGGGTAGGTATAGGTGGCTGGGGAATGAAAGGGAATGATGTGAGAAGCTAAGAGTGATAGATGGAAGAGGCAAAGAGGAAACTGACAGGAGAGGACAGTAGACCATGGAATAAAGGGGAGGAGGTAAGAGAGGACACAGGAATAAGGAAAAACAAAGAAAGCAGAGGGGAATAGTTACTGGAAGTTAAAGAATGTGATGTTGAGACTACCAGGGCAGAAGTGTTGCTCCTCCAACCTCCATTTGACCTCACTGTGGTGGGTGGCCGTGGATAGCCACTTGGTGTGAAAATGGAAAGTGAAATTGAAATGAGTGGCCACCAGGAGCGGTTGCTTCAGCAGCTGAAGCAAAGGTCCTCCAAACTCTGCAGAGGTAAGTGACAGGAGGGACAAGTAGACAAGGGAGTCTCAGAGAAAGTGATGCCTGCAGAATGTGGAGAGAAGTGCAGAGGAAAAGATGAGCCTGATGTGGGAATCTGGAGATGGCAAAGCTGGGGTTGGATGAATTAGCTGATGGGGTAGTAAGTAAGGACAAGGGGAACCCTGTCAGGTTGGAGGAGGGGTAGTCGGAAAGGGGGAGGGCAGCATTGATAGTGATGGAATAGAAACCCTGTTTTCTTATGAAAGTGGACATCTTGGATATCCTGGAATGGAATACCTCGACAGACCTACCAGTTTGTACCATTCTTGCCACCACCTAGACAAACAAGTCAATCTGATTTTCTGCCTCTACCTGTTTAACAGTCATCCATCAGTTCAATCAGTGCACCACCCACCATCAGTGAAAACAGCAAACCAATAAGAGTCAATCTCCACTGAAAGTATCCAAACAGATTTCATCAACACATGAAGAGGGTCCAAAGAGAAGCAGTGATGACAGCTGAAGCTTCACATTTCATTCATCACATTTAAAAATATCTCTAATGAAGACTAGAACCACTTCGTCCATTACATATAAATGGAATAAAAGTAGTAAAATTCCACTAGACTGACATTAAATTGTTTCAGCAATAGGCTACTGAGCACAATTCCAACTGACACCTACTGTCTGGTATTTCGGCTGTTGTACACTGTGGGAGGAAAGAAAAAAATAACACTAGGTATTGTATAATGACAAATAAATAAACAACATTCTATCCCTCCACTCAAAATGATCAAAAAGTGTGAAATGACGTGATAAGTAATATTGTCAATCATCCTCCATAAGTCAAGTGGGTACTATAAACAGCTCACAGCCTTAAAATTCTGTACAGTTGCATTAAAATCTCAGCTATACGAAGCCTCTATAACAGAATGCACTCATTTGAAACTTAAGGCATTTATGAGGCATTAAACTCCAATACATTTACCCAGTTATTGATAGATTGATACCGCCAGTGAAATGCATTGTTTGCGTTAATAACCAGCACACTAAAGGATATGCTGCAGGGAGCCAGCAAGTGCCACACATAGCACGCCTACCACGTTCAGCACTACACAGAATTAGGAGTGGGGGGGAGGGAGAAAGGTAAAGGTAAAAGAAGCTGGGCACTCTCCTCTCTAATCAGGTTCCTTCTTCTCCAGCCCTTTAACCTTTCCACCTGTCACCTCGTATTTCAACTCCCTCCCCTAACCACCTGGCTTCACCTATCACCTTCTAACTTGAATTCCTTCCCCTCCCCACTTTCTTATTCTGATACTTTTCCCCTTTCTTTCCAATCCTGATAAACGGTCTCGGCCTGAAACAGCAAATGTTTATTCATCTCCATTAATGCAGCCTGACCTGCTGAGTTTCTCCAGCATTTTGAGTGCAGCAAAACAAGCCCCTTTTCCACCCACTAACCCCCTCACATACAGACACTACAAATGATTCAATCGTCAAAAGAAGGCCATAGTGAAAAGCAGTCGCTGGCACTTTAATTAATGCCCATCAGCATCCATCACATCACAATTGTCCAGCATTTTGTGTGTGTTGCTCTGGATTTCCAGCATCTGCAGAATCTTGTGCATTTATGACAGGGATGGCCAACCTATGGCGCATGCGCCAAAAGTGGCACATTGGATGATTAGAAGTGGAGCATTGCATCCCAGTGATAATAATAAAAAACTAAGCCTACTCATGCAAAAAGTATTAACCAAAAACCAATTTGTAGAAAAAAAAATCTGTAACAGGAATTCAAGTAGCTTAGAGCTAGAAATGGGTTTTACTGAGAATAAATCTAAAACTTAGCGATTATTTTTAGCGATTTTATTATTTCGTGCACATCTTATGGCGAATGTCATCTTCTTTCACATTGATCTGTTTTCAGTTTTTAAAAAAATGATCAATGAATCAAACTAGGAAAGAAGGACTTTTGTTCTACAGTTGTTTTATAAACTGTTCAATAAGATGTTTGATACTTGTTTGATCCTGAGGTGCCAGGTGTCTGCACCAGCGGTGCGTCACAGGTTTTTGCCAATCACTTTGCAATTGACACTCGTGCACTACGGAGTTGTGCTTTGTCCTTTGTGAAATTTGCAGTTTTGTACTTTTTCGAAAATTAAGCCTTGTTTTTACATTCAGTTACCCATCACAGTGCAAAAGAAAATGAGCGAAAGAAAAGCAGAAAGTGATAGTCAGTGTGAATTCAATGAACAGTGGGAAAATGAGTTCTTATTTATAGTGGGTCTGTCAGGAAAACCATTGTGCATTGTTTGTGAAAACACTTTCTCACATAATAGAAGACATGATCTTAATAGACAGTATAAAACACAACATCACACTGAAATAGAAGGAAAACTGAAGATAGTACTTGGGTCTGAGTTATGGAAAGAATATGTGATTAAGAAAAAGGAAGAAAACAAAAGACAAAATATATTTGTTAAGTCTCATTAAGTAATGTTTATCTTCTTTTTATACTAAATCAATATACAGCCAGTCCCCGGGTTACAAACGAGTTCCATTCCTGAGTCCGTCTTTAAGTCGGATTTGTACGTAAGTGGGAACAAGTACATCCGGTATTATTTAGCGTCAGTTAGTCAAATGTTTGTCTTAGTATATAGTATATATTTTACCTTTCTATGCATATAAAACACTTCACGTTGGAAACATATGTGTTCCAATAATTAAACCACTGCATTGCTTGGTAATAATTGTAGCTTTCATCAGGGCAGGGCCTTCACATGCGCCATTACTCTCACATTATCCTTTAAAATTGTTCCGATCGTTGACTGACTGTAGCCTAATGCTTTTCCAATGACCGATGGTGTTTCACCTCTTTCCGATCGCTTTATTATTTCGACTTTATTTTCAATCGTGATTGTTTTCCGTCAACGGAACAGAAACATTGCAGGCGGCGGGTCCCGAGATCAACTGGGTCACTGAGACAGGTTAAATGCGACAAGTGGGGTCTGTGCTGGGTTTGGGTATTTGATCCTCCACAATATTCCACATGGGAATTTAAACTGGAGGTAGCAGTTTTTTAAAAAAACGAGGTTGAGTTGCGAGCTCGACATCGACCCAGCACGGGAGCAGTCTGTCACTGGATCGAACTCGGGAACTTCCGTTCTCGAGCCTGGCGCTGATCTCACTGCGCCACCAGCCGACTGGAATGGGGGGGGGGGGGGGGGGGGGGGAGAAGGGGGGTCAAGGTGAATCTTGCTAAGAAAAATTTAAGCCCAATACAAAGTTACACACTCACAGTGTCAACGGCAACAACTTAAAACGGCCGACGGCGTCGCAATCCAACTTAAAATGGCGAACGATGTTCTCCTTCCTCGGTTTGTAAGTAAGAGTTGTCCATAAGTCGGACGTTCGTAACTCAGGGACTGCCTGTATCATGTAAAAATGCTAAATATGTCTATATTAACATATTTTTACAAGAATTGAATGGGGTAATGAGAGTTGTATGGTGCATCTGAACTCGCACGTGAAAAAATTGACGCATGGAATGTTAAAGGTTGGCCACCCTTGGTTTATGAAATTACTTATGTGTAATTTAAGGCAAACAACTTTCCGAAAGGAAATTCACTCCGGTGCTTGCATTTCAATGACACATTTGAGCTTTCTTTGCAGCTACTAAGTTGTGTGCAATGCCAGAGCTTCAGAATTACCCAAAAGCCTCAAAATATGAAATGAATTGTGATCATGAAGGGACAGATTTACTTTAAATATGAAATTACTGAACAAAGGGCAAATATTCTATGATAGCTTCAGTATTGGATAAATAAATTAACCTAAATAGGGGAGATTCAAGATGGTTTATTGTAAAGGGGAACAAAATGATTGTTACTCCAGATCCAATGCAGCATTTAAACAAAAGCAATCCGATAGAACACAATGCACAAGTAATATGGCCATGTATAAGACTAGTATGCTTAGATGGATTGTATGTACATAAAGTGACAAGGTTAGTGGGAGGAGGTATTGATCAGCCTGACGACTTGGGAAAAGTAACTGTTATTGAGTCTAGCAATCTTGGTGTGGATGTTGAGTAGCCTCTTCCCTAATGGGAGTGGGACAAACAGTCCATAAGCAGGGTAGGTGGAATCCTTCATGATATTGATGACCTTTTTCCCGCCACCTTTGATGGCAGGTAGGCTAGTGCTGCTGATGCTTTGGTTAGTTTCAACTTCCCACTGTACAGCCCTCCAGTAGAGTTGAATAAGGAACTCAGTCCCACCAAATAACTTCTCAGCAGCAAGGACAAAGAAAATGAGAAGTAGGTAGTAACACAAGCATTTTGCTGGAATGGTGAAATGATGCACTGCATGGCCAAACTTTGCTCTGACATTGGTGAAGATTTTTGTGATTAATGAATCATATTCTTGGTTGTGGGCAAGCAAACCATAATGTGAAGTTAATTTAATTACAGCTGTATAGGACCCTGGTCAAACCCCACTTGGCGTACCGCCCTCAGTTCTGGTCACCTCACTACAGGAAGGATGTGGAAGCCATAGAAAGGGTGCAGAAGAGATTTACAAGAATGTAGCCTGGATTGGGGAGCATGCCTAATGAGAATAGGTTGAGTGAACTCAGCCTTTTCTCCTTGGAGCGGCAGAGGGTGAGAGGTGACCTAATAGAGCTGTATAAGATGATGAGAGGCAATGATCGTGTGGATAGTCAGAGGCTTTTTTCCCAGGGCACTGTTTTAATGTGCTTGGAAGCAGATATAGAGTAGATGTCAGGGATAATGTTTTTTTAAAATTAAGCAGAGTGATGAGTGTGTGGAATAGGCTGCCAGCGATGGTGGTGGAGGCGGATACAGTAGGGTCCTTTAAGAGAACTCCCAGATAGGTACATGGATCTCAGAAAAATTAGAGAGCTATGGGTAACCCTAGGTAATTTCTAAAGTAAGTAACACACACAAGATGCCAGTGGAACACAGCAGGCCAGGCAGCATCTATAAGGAGAAGCACTGTCGACGTTTCCGGTCGAGACCCTTTGTCAGGCCTGTGTTCCACCAGCATGCCGTGTGTGTTGTTTGAATTTCCAGCAGCTGCAGATTTCCTCGTGTTTGTTCTAAAGTAAGTACATGCTTGGCGCAGCATCGTGGGCCGAAGGGCCTGTATTGAGCTGTAAGTTTTCTATGTTTCTAATTAAGCAGCTGTTAAAAAGTAAATAGCAGTTATAGCTCACAGAAAGGTTGTACAAACTCATCACAGTAGTATTACACCCTGCTAAAATGTAATAATCTATTTTAACCTTTTCTGTATCCTCTGTATCCCTTGTTTGTAAAGGCTTGCCGCTTTAAAACGTCTTGCTATATGTACTTGAAGTAGGTACTCAAGTTAAACACTATTACTATCTTCCTCTAAACTGGCCACTTGCTCTCCTGTAGGTCAGCTGGAACCTGTGCTTTGAACTGATGAATTGGCTACTCTTCAGAATAGCGTGCAATGCACTAAACAGAGCGCAACCAGCATTTAGTACAAATTCAACATCATGCAGCTAGAGGAGGGGCAGTATGGATCATGAAGAGGATGCAGAAAAGCTTCAATGGGATTTCCACATGTCAGATGGAATTAATGTTGTGAACTGTACAGTCATCTACTTTAGTTGTAAAAAATTATTAAGAATAGTTTCAAAAGAGATGGAAAGGAGTTGGTGTTCAGAGGGATTTGGATACCCTTGTACACAAATTACTGAAAGAAAACATGTAGATACAACAAGCATTCAGAAAGGCAAATTGTACTTTGGATTTTATTATAAGAGAATTTAAGTACCAGTACAGAAATGATTTACTTCAATTACATTGGGTCCTGATAAGGCAGCACTGAGTTGTATACGTAGCCTGGGTCTACCAACCTACAGAAGGATTTACTACAATAGGAGAGCGTGCAGTGAAGGGTCATTAGATTTTATCCTGGGATGATGAGCTTAACCTCTGAGAAGAAATAAAGCAAACTGGAATATTCTCTTGAGCTTAGATTCCAATTAATTATTACACATTCATTGAAAATGAATCGTTTGTGTTAACAACCAACACACCCGAGGATGTGCTGGAGGCAGCCTGCAAGTGTCACCAAACATTTCAAAAAGTGTCACTGCCAACACAGCATGTCCGTAATGCTCAGAGGAACAACAATAACAGAACAAAACAATGGTAAAACTAGTCCTTTTTCACCTTCACACAAACAAGACAGATAGACAGGTCTCCAAACCCAGAACAGGCTGCCTTTGGGCCTCCGACCAATTTTATTGTTCCAATCAAGATTACGGCTTGAAGTAAGAGATGAGTCATCTATTCCCTCAAAACCCAAAAATCTATCATCTCAACTGACTGGTGCTCCAAATGCCTCTGGAGTACAGGATTCACCATCCACTACATGAAATTTGTTATATCAGTTCTAAACTGTCTGAGTCTCTGACCCTTGCAAAATTCTAAACTAGAGTGAACACCCTCCCCGTATCACTCTTTCGAAGTCTTTAAAAAATTCAAAAATTTCAAAGGGATCAACACACATTTTTCTGCAGAAGATCAACCTAGACTATTCAATTGTAAGGAATATCTGCTATCTCTGGAACAAATCTAGTGAATCGACAGTAATAACTACATCCTTTCTTGGATAAAGAGACCAAAACTAACCAACTCTGCAGACTGATTATTTTTAGGTAACGAAGGAATGAAATATTATGTAGTTTGTTCAAAGAACAAAGGTGAGGCAAAAAAAAAACAAGAATGAACTCATTAAATAGAAAAGCAGTAGGTGGGGTCCAAAGGCACCTATTTCTATTCTTTAGATTTGTGTGTACTGCAAAGTTAAAGTACAAAACCTAGTATTTTCCCTCCTGTGGCCTTTTTGCCCACACCCTACCCTTTAAAATCTATACAATAGCTTATTTGAGATCTCTCATAAGAATATATCTAAATCCATTCTTCCTTCCACTTTGTCCTTCTATCTTCACCCACTAACCAATATACAAGCCCTTAACAGAGAGATCTTGGACTAAAAATCATTCATTTCAAACCACAGTACAAAGAAGTAGACTCAGCACAGATACCACAACTACAAGTGTTTTCTGCCTCCTGGCCATCTGTCCACCCAGGTGGCTAGATCTCCTTTACTAATGGATGCCTTTTAAAGCAATAGTTAAATGCCATGTTTTGTGGTGATCCACATGAGATGCTGTAAAAGATATTGGTAGTACATTTCTATTAAAAGCTATTATATCATCTATAATGTATTACACATGTAATCCTCTTTTACTAAAAATAGAAGCAAAATAAAAGACAAATCTCTCTTTCCAATTTAAGGTACAGAGCCCTGAAGGTCAATCATCTAGTGCTACAAAGCTAGCTGTTAGTGTACTCGTAGATGACTTTTGAATCTCCCAAACACTTTAGATTAATGGCCAAGGACCACTGGAACCAATGTCTCTATCAAACACTACAGAGATTCTCCCCAGGATACAACACAGTGTACAGTTCATGTGAACTGTGCAAAGCCCAGTCAGAAATGCAGTCATGAACAGAGCTCCCACATGGCAGAAGATGCTCACAGCACTACAGTACCCACAAATCCTTCTCAACAGTTTCCCAATTTATGGTTCAGGTTGTACATAAATTGAGTGTTCATGAAGCTGAGAATTGTCCTCCAATTATAGAGGATCTCATTGAGATTACATTCAGAATACTATGCATGGATCTTATTTACAAGACAATCATACTATAGAACGAAAGAACAGCAAATATTCAATATGAAGTAGTTCTGTCTGAATTCCTAGTTTACTTACATACCGATTGTTAAAGTAACCACTTTAACCGCTAAAGTAACCCTTCTTGCCCTTGTCAATTCACAATAGTTTTTAAGTCACTAAGTAAATAGCTTTCAAACTTCCATCGCATTGTTATCTCAGAACGCTGCACCTGGGATATTTTAATGCATTAGATATTCACCATATAGTGCTGCGTGATTCAAGTTAGAGGGCTAGTAACCAGAGGCCAAGATAATTATTCCAGAGTTACAAGTTTGAATACTTCCTAGGAATTTTAATTTAAGTATAGGTGACCCCGCATAATTGTGTGTGGGGTGGTGAAGAGGATGGTTATATTTCTGGAAAACTGTCTGCTTTGCAAAGTCACTTGCACATGGGTCAAAAAGTGAGGGATAAATAAAAAAGCTACTTACTCTCATAAATTTCATGAGAACAGATTTTATTTCATCCCAAATTTTGGGTAGTGGTTTCTGAATACAGTAAGGGAAATTTTCCATTACCTGGTCACATGTAATTAAATCAAATTGCAGTATAAACTACTTTCAATTACCAGAAGTGTTGTCAAAACCCATCTAGTTCACTAGTATTCTTCAGCAAAGGAAATCTGTTGCCTTTTTATAGGTGGGCCTGTGTGTGACTCTGATCTTGGAAATGAGCTGACATGCCACCCATTCCAAAAGCAATTAAAAAGTTAAGTTCTGCTCTAGTGTAATACAATAAGTGATAAACCATATACACACATTTCTGGACATCTAAACATGGAAGTAGTTACATTCCTGTCCTGACAGATTGAGAATTTTTCTCAGAAAAGTTCCTGCCATTGTCCAACATGAATGCAGGTTACCATAATATAGTAACCATTTAGTAAAAGTATATATAGAGATTGGAAATGATGCACTACAATCTGAATGCAGACAGTGTACAGTTAGCATTACACTTTACAGAGCTAGCAATCAGGGTTAAATTCCCTCTGCTGTCTATAAGTGTGTATTGAGTATCCACTGAGCGCAGGAAAATGGGACTACCTCAGGAAAGCATGGACCTATAGGGCTGAAGGAACTTCTTCAACCAGAGGGTAATGAATCCATGGAATTCATTGCCACAGACAGCTGTGGAGGCCAAATCACTGGGTATACTTAAAGTGGAAGTTATAGTTTCTTGAACAGCAAACATTCACTAGATTCGCCTCTGGGGTTTGATGATGATGAAGAATGGGAGAGAATTACATCTGACTGGGCTAGCATCCAGGGGATTCAGAACAACAGAAGAGGTGGGGTACAAAAATCATAGAATGAGAGGGAAATGTTATGGAATCAATCAAAATTGAAAAGGGACTTGTTAAGAAAGAAATAGGGATAACACCTGCCTGGCTCAGGCGTCTGGAATCAGAATTACCAGTCTCAAAAGTAAGAGTTCAGCCAGGGGTGATAAGTTTCTTAACAGAGCCGAGTGAATCTCTGCAATTCGCAGCAGAGATCTGTGGAGGGTCAGCTACTGAATATATAAGACCAAGACCAGTAAAATTTTGAATATTAAGGGAATAAGTAGTTAAGAGGAAGTGCAAGAAAAAAGGGGCCAAATGGCCTACTTCTGCTTCTAGTTCTCATTAAAGGTTCTACGGCATCACAAGGGAAGTCAAACATTACAAAATATCCAGCCTTTGAGTGGATCATGTAGCCACAGCAGTTTTGTGAATAGGCCAGCTGTTTATTTAGATACAGCACAGAATAGACCCTTCTGGCCCTTCAAACTGCACCGCCAGCAACCCCTGATTTGAATCCCAGCCGAATTTACAATAACTGGGAATGCAAGAGGTAATCAGACCATCCTGAGGAAACCCACACATCTCACGGGGAGGACGTACAAAATCCTTACAGACAGCAGAACTGAACTCCAAACTCAAGCACCTTGAGCTGTAATAGTGTCGCACTAACTGCTGTGCTACTGTGGCACTCATTTCTAGTCAGTGCTGATCTCCACAACCAAGAATGCTGTTAGATGGGGAATTAACAATAGCATTACCATTGAATATCAATAATGGTTACCCTCTTGAATATGAAAGCAGAGAAACACGTACTTCCACAGTTCATCAGCAAATTTGGTTATTCAGGCTTGTTGACACAAGTTCAATCATTTATATATATATTAAAAGAACAGAAGTTGTTCCACTGATTGCTCCCATTTTCTAGAATAGTACCCATTCTTGTAAACAATGTGGGCATACTACGGCAGCAGCACAATGTGTAGTGACACTCCCAGGCTGTCACGAGCACACCCTTGAGTGTGTTAATTGTTAACACAGACAACATACTTTACTGTATGTTTTGATGTACAAGCAATAAATCAAACTGAATCACTATATCTTGTTGCTTAACCTATTTTCTATCTAAGCTACCTCTGTCATTGATTCCATGGACTTCAACTCCTGATGCATGGTCTACCAAGCGTCCTAGTGCAGTGTGCTTACAGCAATTTTATTTTCAGAATTCACAAGACTAGCTTAGGGTAAATAAGGATAATGATTATATCAAAACTCACAAATAAAATGTACCAATTGCATTAAATAAAGTCCGCAAGAATTGTGCTGGGGGCAGTCCACAATTGTAGCCACACTTCTGGTGGCAATGTAGCATGCCCACAACTTACTAATCCTAACCATACGTCTCCAGAATTTGAAAGGAAACTGGAGCACCTGGAGGAAAGTCACAAGGTCACGGACAGAACGTACAAACTCCTTACTGACAGTGGCAAGAATTCAACCCGAATCCTACATCCTGCACTGTAAAAATGTTTTGCTAACTGCTACACTAACATGCTGCCAGAAACCTGGAAGCACTTTTATTTTATGTACAGCAGGCCTGAAGTAGTGGATATAATCAAATCAAGGTACATTCATTATTGGCAATGGTCACCACTGACAAAAACTTGATTGCAACAGCTACAACTATGGCAGCAGGATAAATAATTAGCAGACAGTAACAATTCACCTTCCTACTTCTCAAAACTGTTCTAGAATCCACAAGTAGTTAGTGTAATGGAGATTTCTCCAGTCAGCTGACTAAGCAGATTCAACCAGTTAGGCTAAAGCAGTGCATGAGTAGTTCATAATCCACCAACAGCACACTATGGCTGCAATGCTTACTGTCCAAAGGTATACGTCAACAACTAAAAGTAATCAGTTGCAGGGTTTTGACCTGAAACATCAACAATTCCTTTCCTTCCACAGATGCTATTTGACTTAAGAGTTCTTCCAGCATCTTCCAGTTTTTGTTGCTCCAGGTTCCAGCATCTGCAGTCTTGTATCCCCACCACACCATCCAAATTTATTGCTGCATAAGATCTTGGAACTCTATGCAAAAAAAATCACTCATAAAGGACAACAGCAATTAGTGGCAGTATTTCACCATCTTCAAGACACAATTAATGACTTCCAAGGAACTTGCAAGATCTTGTAAGAAACCTACAACTGATTGATCTTTTATCCCAAAACCCTAACCCCTCAAATTCTCTTTAGTCTAATGACTACTACTGAGAATGCAAGAATCAACAGAAAGCAGCTCAGATTTTGCATTTGACCCTGACCCTGGCACAAAATCTTAACCAGGGAGGAAGACAACGAATGTCATTAAATAAAGGATAAAGGCAAAAGGCGGGTAACTACAAGGTAAAAATGAGAAAATCTGCAGATACTAAAAATCCAAGCAATGCTACAGGCCAGTTAGCTTATTGCTTGTAGTCAGGTAAATGCTTAAAACTATCATTAAGGAAGTATAGGTGTGGATTCATGAAAGGCAGGTTCTGTTTGACAAACTTACTAGAGTTTTTTTTTGAGGATATGAGCACAGTGGATGGAAGGGAAAAGGTCCATTTTGTACACTAGGATTTCCAGAAGGTGTTTGATACGGTGCTGTATAAAAGACAACCATAGTAAGGATGCGTGGTTTGGGGTAATGTAATAGCATGGATAGAGGATTGATTAACCAACTGAAGGCATAGAGTTGGGTTAACCGGACACTTCTGTTGGCAGTCAGTGCTGAGCACGCAATAAATTACAATATACATTAATGATTTGGAAGTGGAGACTGAGTTTGTTGATGACAAATGGAATGGAAAAGCAAATTGTGCAGAGGATGTGGAAAGTCTGCAAAGAGACAGAGATAGATTAAGTGAGTGGGTAAGTGTCTGGCACATGGGGTACAACATTGGTAAATGCACGGTCATTCACCTTGGAAGCAAAAATAGAAGATTAAATTATTTAAATGGTGAAAGGTTGCAGTATGCTGCTCTGCAGAATGACTTGAGTGTGCTTGTGCATGAATTGCAAAAGGTTGGTTTACATGTGCAACAGATTATCAAGAAAGCAAATAGAATGCTTGCCTTAATTGCTAGGAGGGATTGAATTTAAGAGCAGAGGGGCTTATGCTGCAACAGATCGGTTACTGGTGAGGCTACACCTGGAGTATTGTGTGCAGCTCTGATCTCCTAGACATACTAGCTTTGGGGACTGTGCATAGGAGTTTCACCAGCTTGATTTTGGAGATGAGGGTATTAGCCCAAGAGGAGAGATTGAGTCACCTAGTGCTATACTCATTGGAATTCAGAAGAATGAGAGGGGATTTTATAGAAACATAAAATTATGAAAGGAATAGAGAAGACAGAGGCAGGAAAGTTGCTTCCTCTGATAGGCGAGCTTAGCACTAAGGGACATAGCATCATGATTCGGGGGAATAGATTAAGGACAGGGATTTTTCCCAGAAAGTAATGCATCTGTGGAATTCTCTGGCCAGGGTAACAGTAGATGCTACCTCATTAAATATATTTAAGACATAAATATATTGCATATATTTAAAATGTTTGCATAGAAATAGAACTAAGGATTATGGGAAAAGAGGAGATAGGTGGTGCCAAATTCATGGCCAGATCAGCCATGATCTTATTGAATGGCATAGGAGGCTCAGCGGACCAGATGGCCAACTCTTGCTCCTGTTCCTTATATTATACTCACTCTCGTGTATCTATAAATGAGGGTGGGAAGGTTAGGCTGCATGCCAGAACTAAATTCTGAAAGAACTGAAGGTTTAAAATAAGAAACTGCTGGAAAAACATACACCTGACAACAAGTTCTGATGGAATAAATGTTTTGTGCATTCATGCACTGACCTGCATTCTATCCACAGTGTTTTTTAAACAACTTTAATAATTTAATTTTCATTTTAATAAAGCATTAATAAAGCAAATAAAATTACTCAAAGTCACATTCCCACAAAAACTAAGAGGCAATTTTGCAGCCAAGAATAATTGTTTAAAATTTGCATGTAGTACCCATGAGAAATGCCACAACAGATTCTGACAATGGGATAATGACAATTTAAAGGAAGATATAGTTTTTTTTAAATAGGTAAGCACATTACTGGTTAAAAGAATCTGAAGGAAGTCATATTTTCTTTCATAAATGTAACTGGTAATATGAGCATTTAAAGTCCATTCTAAACTACCCTGAATTGAAGAGCCGGTAACAGTCAAATTAATTTGATGGATCCAAAGTTAAAAATACACTGGGCCAGATTTCCTTTCTTCACCGAGCTAGGTAGCATCTTAAACAGCAATTCAGTAATTTTGAGCTTACTATTAGAAAGACAGGATTTTCTTTTCCATTCCCGTTTCAATTTATGCCCCATTTACCAGAGTCAGATTAAAACTCATGTGCCTCACTCACCTGGCTGCATTTCTGAACCACTCCATCAACACACAATACAAAATGATTCGACAGTCCCAGCAGAATTATGGACGTAATCTGGGGCAACATTTAAGCACTTTGATTTCAATTTGGTAAATCATTATATTTACTTGGCTACCCTAAAGGTCAAGCTGAAAAAGTGTGAAGATCCTCCCTCAAGTACAGGAGACGTTTTAAAGATGGAAAAAGCTCCCAGCCAATAAGGACGTCAAAAAGGGACAAACATTCAAGTCAATTTCCACAAAATCTTACTTAACACGCAAACCTTACCCGTTTTTGCTCACTCTCTTCTTCCCTTTCTTCAGTTGTCTTCCCACTTTTAGCTATCTTCATTCGCGAGTGCTTGATGGTGGTTTTTATAGCTGGCCGGCAAACGTAATTTTCCAGGCTTTTTGGGGGTTTCTTAGTTCTCTTAGGCTGCAACCCAATCTTCAGCTTTAGGCTGCCCTCCGCAAAGTTTGTCTCCTTGACTGAGAACTGCTGCTGGTCTGAGTTTGTTGGGTCAAGTTCTTGTCTGGAGTCAATTACTTTGCCCTCCTCCTGCTTCCAGTTTGTACCATCTTCCTCCTCCAAGGCTGTCCCATCCAACTCTTCTTCTCTCCTGCCGACCACTTTACTGTAACAACTTGTTGGGGTATTCTTTCCAGGGCTTCCCTCTGCATCAATTCCCAAAGACTGGTTCATAGACCCTAATAAAACATTTCTTTGTTCCATTCTGCAACTTCCCCCAATCCTTACCAAGCACTGGCAAGGATGGTTAGAAACAGGCACCTGTGAGTTCAGAGGGCTACTTCCTGTAGCAGGCACTGACACTACACAAGCCACCTGGTTATAGCTTCCACATGAAATGCAGCATCGCTGTCACTGTGGGGGGAAAAAAAGAGAAAAACAAAAATCAGCATTATCTATGATTCACCCACGCTTTGAACATTCCCCAGCAAAGGTGACAGAAAAGGCCCATTAACATCATGAAGGATGTCCCTGCTCATGAACCTTTGACCCACTCCCTTCAGGGAGGAGGCTACGTAGCATCCATGCCAGGACCACAAAAATCAAAAACCATCATTTTCTCCACCATTAACACACCCATCCACACCATCACTACTATCATTTCCTGTCAGTTACCCTAGGCACAGACACTCCTGTGTCTAGCATCACTTATGGACATGCAATCAATGTATATTAGGTATTTTATGTTTTTTTAAAATTACAGGTCAAGTACCCCTTAACTGAAACTCCAAAATCCCAAAAACCTCTGAAATCCAATTGTTTTTTGAGCATTGTCACGATGTTACAAATGGAAAATTACACAAGACAATGGGAAGATTCTTAGGCAATGTGCAGGTCTCTGCAGCTCTATGATCTCACCTTTGTAATAAACACAAAGAAACGACTTTTTTTTAAACTGCAGAGCAAAAAAATGAAGACCTCGGTCATGTTTCCTCAGTGTCAGAGTGAACATATGCCACTTAATGGTATGTTGATCATGAAACAAGCAAAGATCTAGCTTGACAAACTGAAAATTGAAGGCAATTGGGAATATTCAGTGGGCTGGTTGCAGAAACTTAAGAAACGGCATGGCAATAAATTTTTAAAACATCCACTGATCACAAAAATCTAGCATCAGAACAAGCCTACAACACTAATTGTTTTTGTACCTTGCATAAAATCCAAAAACAGTAAAATACAAATACAGTGTACTGAAACTTTGTAATCAAATTATGGCATTGTAGGTTGAGACTGAAAGCGTGCTGTTGTTTGTTAACAGCTGATTCGGGTATTCTCCCAACACTGCTGTACTGCTTTTGTTACCTATATGCATTATATTTTCATTATACTAATGGTATGTAATAACTTTTACTATTTACATATCAAAGTACATTTATTATCAAAGTAAGTATTCTTTATACAACTGAGATTAGCCTTCTTACAGGCACCTGCAAAACAAAGAACCCCAATAGAACCCATTAAAAAACACCAACAAACACCCAACATGCCGAGCAATACATGCAAACAATAAAAGCAAGCAAATAGCATTCAGAAATTCACACTGTGACAGTTGCAGGCCACAATTCGGTGCAGAGATGAGAAAAGTTGCGGAGTAACAAGTTGAAGTGCAGCACGGAGTAGAGTAACCTCTCGGAGCAGCGAACTGATCTAGACCATGCCTCGCCTCCGGCACCCTATCCTTTTCAATCCGGAGTGGTGCTTGAATCATTCAGAACCTGAACCGTGCCGCTTCAATACAGTCTCAGGCTGATTACCACCTCAATTCTGCCCTTACCCAAATTTTCACATACAGGCAGCCCTCCTTATCCGCAGGGGAATGGTTCAGGAATCCCCTGCGGATACCAAAAAATGCGGATGTTGAAGTTAATGGACTTTAGGACCCAGCGGAGCTCCAGACCTTTCTTAATCTGTCTCAGTGAAGTGGACTTTAGAACCCAGTGGAGCTCCAGACCTGCCGCCCACAGTGTTTCTGTTCCAGAAAACAATCACAATTGAAAATAAAGTGGAAATAATAAACTGACACTAAGTAATACCGAACTTAGAGAACTTCGGGTTTTTTTCGATTCCTGATCTTCAGTAACCTACGCACATCGTCCCGTATACTTAAAATCATCTCTAGATTACTTATAATACCTAATACAATGTAAATGCTACGTAAATAGTTGTTATACTGTATTGTTTAGGGAATAATGACAAGAAAAAAGTCTCTACATGCTCAAACAACAAGTGCTGGAGAGAGAACTTCTGGGTTTTCCCGATCCGTGGTTGGTTGAATCCGCGCATGCAGAACCCGCGAATAAGGAGAGGTGACTGTGTGTATGATGAAAAAGTGTAAGACAAACACTGTTTACCGGTAGTACATAAATTAAGAGCTGGCTTGGGATTGCCATTATTTCCATCTCATTATATATTCTAAAACTGCAAAAAAAAATCCAAAATCCGAAACACTTCCAGCCCCAAGTATTTCAGATTGAGGGGTACTCAGCCTGCATTGTGCTCTTTTTCATATTTATTTTTGTGTTGCAGCAGATCCATAGTAACAATTATTTCATTCTCTTTTACACTTGTGTACTGGAAATGACATTAAACAATCTTGAATAAAAGCAGCTTAGAGACAAATGGGTCAGAAGACTGAAGTATAGCTTTTTATTTAGTGAAAACGTTTGAGAGCCATATGAAGATCTTTTTTTTAAACTGCAATATTTACTTCAATGCTATTGCAGCCTGAGAATGGGAATGACTCCACTTGACACCAAAGTCAAACCAATAAACGTGGTGTGAGGCTCTTAAAGCATGATGTTGAAATACTCCCATCATTCGGTATGCTGACAGTATACTCTCCCTCAACATAATCCAAATATGGACAGAGTTTCCAGGGCTATTTTATAAAACAAGTCCTAGATTTAGTAGATACATGCTATAAAAAGTCATTAAAAGGTGCAAGACAATTTGTTAGAAAAGGCCAGTTCCCAGTGTTACTGCATAAAATTTACAAGGAGTTACAGATGTCTCATAACTGTTTTCATTACTTATGTCAGTGACTCCATTTCTTAGCATTTACCTCCTCAGAGAATTTTTCAAATTTACAACAAAAGACACCAATACTCAGTTCATTGTATTCATACTAGTTAAAAATAGAGCCAATTGAGTTCCCACTCTCTTGAAGCCTTGGAGACTGATGCTCAAATCCAGGAATATTTTAAAATGTGATGTGATTTCTGCCTTTACCTTTTCAGACAGGAAGCTCCAACCTCCATTCTTTTCAACAATTTTGTTTTCTTGCCCAAATGCTTTCAGCATTGACCTTAAACCTATCTCCCACAGTTATCTACCAATCTAGTAAGGGATGCATTTTCTAAACCCCCCCCCACCCTGTTCAGGGATAACAAATTATTCCCCCCCCCCCCCCCCCCCGAGTTAAACCTCCACCATATTTCTTCTGTGCTCAATGGAACAAACAAAATAGTTTAAATTTCTCAATCATTCTCCAGCACAGAAATCACCCTTAGATGCACCACAGTAGAATTTGAATACACATTACATTTCCATCTAGAGTGCATCTGTGAAAAATGAAAATGGACATCATTGGTGAGGTTTACCAAAATCCTGGCTTTGCAATTGTGAAAGAATTCTAGCAATGAAATGCAAGGAGGGCCAGGAATCTATCCCAAAGCTTCCCTTATATCAGTGTATTTAGACAAGTACATATACCAAATCAAATTCCCAAATCTTCATGTTCTAGCTTCTTGTCAACTCAAAGAACAGCTCCTACACCAAAGGGGTGGGGTTGTGTGTGAGAGTGAGGCTGAGAGTGAGACTTTGTTTCAGGACCTCATGGAAGATCATCATTTGATCTGCTCATAACCAAAAGAATGTAATCATTAACTTTCAGTAACACAAGAGATGCTGAAAATCCAAAGCAACACACACAAAATGCTGGAAGAACTCAGCAGGTCAGGCTGCATCTATGGAGAGGAATAAAGAGTTGATGTTTCATGCAAAGACCCTTCATCAGGACTTGCATGTCTATTTCCATTATTTTCCAAATATTCAATTAAACCAAGTATTTCTTTTGGATTGCTTATTATTTTTTAATAAAAGATACCTTTCAGAAAAAAACATATTATCCTTCTTCAACACTATCTTTTCCAACTACCACCTTCAACTTCTCACCATGTCCCTCCCCCACTCACCTATCTTTACCCCCTCACCTGGCTTCACGAGCTTGCTTGTGTTCCTTCCCCTCCCCCACCTTCTAATACTGGCTTCCCCCCTCCCTTTCCAGTCTGAATGAAAGATCTCAGCCTGAACTGTCAACTCTTTATTCCTTTCTATAGATGCTGCCTGCTCTGCTGAGTTTCTCCACCATTCTGTGTGCCTTTCTCTGGATTTCCAGCATCTGCATAATAGAAACATAGAAAACCTACAGCACAATACAGGCCCTTTGGCCAACAAAGCTGTACCGAACATGTCTTTACCTTAGAAATTACCTAGGGTTACCTATAGCCCTCTATTTTTCTGAGCTCCATGTACCTTTCCAGGAGTCTCTTAAAAGACCCTATCGTTTCCACCACTGTTGCCGGCAGCCCATTCCACACACTCACCACTCTCTGCGTAAAAAACTCCCCCGACATCACCTCTGTATCTACACCCAAGCACCTTAAAACTGTGCCCTCTTGTGCTAGCCATTTTAGCCCTCAGAAAAAGCCTCTGACTATCCACACGATCAATGCCTCTCATCATCTTATACAGCTCTATCAGGTCACCTCTCATCCTCCGTCACTCCAAGGAAAAAGGCCAAGCTCACTCAACCTATTCTCATAAGGCATGCTCCCAATCCAGGCAACATCCTTGTAAATCTCCTCTGCACCCTTTCTATGGTTTCCACATCCTTCCTGTAGTAAGGTGATCAGAACTGAGCACAGTACTCCAGTGGGGTCTGACCAAGGTCCTATACAGCTGCAACTTTACCTCTCGGCTCCTGAATTCAATCCCATGATTGATGAAGGCCAATGCACCACATGCTTTAACCACAGACTCAACCTGTGCAGCAGCTTTGAGTGCCCTGTGGACTTGGACCCCAAGATCCCTCTGATCCTCCACACTGCCAAGAGTCTTACCATTAATACTATATTCTACCATCATACTTGACCTACCAAAATGAACCACCTCACACTTATCCGGGTTGAACTCCATCTGCCACTTCTCACCCCAGTTTTGCATCCTATCAATGTCCCGCTGTAACCTCTGACAGCCCTCCACTTCCTCATCCAGGTCATTTATAAAAATCACAATGAGTAGGGGTCCCAGAACAGATCTCTGAGGCACACCACTGGTCACTGACCTCCATGCAGAATATGACCCGTCTACAACAACTCTTTGCCTTCTGTGGGCAGGCCAGTTCTGGATCCACAAAGCAATGTGCCCTAGGTTCCCATGTCTTCTTGCTTTCTCAATAATAGACAACAGGTGAAGGAGTGGACCATTCAGCCTTTCGAGCCAGCACTGCCATTCACTGTGATCATGGCTGATCATCCACAATCAGTACCCCGTTCCTGCCTTCTCCCCATATCCCTTGACTCCGCTAGCTTTAAGAGCTCTATCTAACTCTTTCTTGAAAGCATCCAGAGAATTGGCCTCCACTGCCTTCTGAGGCAGAGCATTCCATAGATCCACAACTCTCTGGGTGAAAAAGTTTTTCCTCAACTCAATTCTAAATGGCCTACCCCTTATTCTTAAACTGTGGCCTCTGGTTCTGCACTCCCTCTAGATCGGGAACATGTTTCCTGCCTCCAGCGTGTCCAATCCCTTAATAATCTTATATGTTTCAATCAGATCCCCTCTCATCCTTCTAAATTCCAGTGTATACAAGGTGCTCCATTCTTTCAACATATGACAGTCCCGCCATCCCGGGAATTAACCTCGTGAACCTACGCTGCACTCCCTCAATAGCAAGAGTGTCCTTCCTCAAATTTGGAGACCAAAACTGAACACTGTACTGCAGGTGTGGTCTCACCAGGGCCCTGTACAACTGCAGAAGGACCTCTTTACTCCTATACTCAACTCCCCTTGTTATGAAGGCCAACATGCCATTAGCTTTCTTTACTGCCTGCTGTACCTTCATGCTTACTTTCAGTGACTGATGAGCAAGGACACCTAGATCTCGTTGTACTTCCCCTTTTCCTAACTTGACACCATTCAGTTAATCTGCCTTCCTGTTCTTGCCACCAAAGTGGATAACCTCACATTTATCCACATTAAACTGCATCTGCCCACTCACCCAACCTGTCCAAGTCACCCTGCATTCTCCTAACATCATCCTCATATTTCACACTGCCACCCAGCTTTGTGTCATCTGCAAATAAGCCTTGCATGGGGTACCTTATCAAATCCCTTTCTGAAATCTATATACACTACATATACTACTCTACCTTCATCAATCTGTTTAGTCACATCCTCAAAAAAAAAATTCAATCAGGCTCGTAAAGCCATGCTGACTATTCCTAATCATATTATGCCTCTCCAAATGTTCATAAATCCTGCCTCTCAGGATCTTCTTCATCAACTTACCAACCACTGAAGTAAGACTCACTGGTCTATAACTTCCTGGGCTATCTCTACTCCCTTTCTTGAATAATGGAACAACATCTGCAACCCTCCAATCCTCCGGAACCTCTCCTGTCCCCACTGATGATGCAAAGATCATCGCCAAAGGATCAGCAATCTCCTCCGCTGCCTCCCACAGTAGCCTGGGGTACATCTCAACCGGTTTTATTGGGTTTTCCCACATAGGAACCAGTCAATTGGTTCTAAATTGAATTTTTTATGGATATAATAGAACAGTGGTTACTTGATTGGACTATTAGCTAGATATCTAAATGATTAATTCACGGTTCGAATCCCACCAAGACAACTTACAAACAAATTTTAGTATTAACAAAATCTGGAATTGAAATTAGCCTTTGCAACACTAACTGTTAAACTACTAAAGTGCTGAAATTAAAAAGCCACCTGGCTCACTAATGCTGTCCAGGGAAGGAAGTCTACCTCTTCATTATGACTGGCCTATATGCGATTCCAAATCTATCCAGGGATAATTGGGAATTAATAATAAATGCTGGTACCCATGAACAAATTTTTAAAAATAAAATCATTATATGTCACAGCCTGTAACCTTGGGTGGCTGCAAAAGAGAAGATATTAAAAAAAAAAATACTATTTGCATTAAATTTCACAGTTCTATGCCAAATGTTTATTTCTTTATCCCAAAGTTAATTAATCGAGACTTTAAGTGTTCATATTCCCTTCCATGTTTACAATAATCATTTTTTAAAAGTACAGTGGATTCCTGTTAACTAGGACACATTAGAAACTGTATGTTATGGCTCTATTAAGCTGCTGTCCCAATTAGCTGAAACCTCATGAAGTTAAAAAGTAATATTAAAAAAAGTACTATTTAACTGAGTAACAAATTTAAATGAAATACAAAGCATATTAGAACACTACCAAAAACTACTACAGTACAATAAAATTGTATACTAGTTCCTAATAAATATTGACAGTGTATGAAATATTAAAAAAGAATATGAGATGAAAAGTCCTTGAAAGTGAGTCCATAGCTTATGGGAACAGTTATCCCCTCTGGTTCAAGAGCCTAATGGTTAAGTTCAGTAACCATTTCTGAACCTGGTGGCGTAGGTCTTGAGGTGGCTTCTTCCTGATGGTAGCAGTAAGAATGGAGCATGGCCTAGATGATGGGTGGGAGTCTTTGATGATGCTGCTTTCCTGCAATAGCACTCCCATGTGGATGTGCTCAACGGTAGGGAGCACACAATATTTTTGACGACTGCATCCTCTCAATCTTCATTTTCATTGTTAAATTCAAGATGATTGTCAATACCTTCAAATTCTTCGTAGTTCCCAACTTGAAGTAGCAAAATCATTTCATTTTAACTCCCTGCAGTTTCTAGAGTCTCCAAGCCTCAATGCATGAAACCACACTGAGTATACAGTTCTGAACTGACTTATTTCTCTTGGTGACAAACTCACTGCTTCTTGAACACAAACACATGGCACTATTTAAAAACTATTCACTCTAAGCACAGTGTCTAAAGGTCACACAAGTACATGCATCTGATATTAGTTAGAAACTGTTCAGCAACAGTCTCCTGTCCTAATTAAGGAGCATAGCGTCCCAAATAAACGGATGGAACCCAGGGTATTTTCCTGATTAGTTTTTGTTCTTTGAGTTATCCCAAATAAGCAGCTACCCCGATTAGCTTGAATCCACTGTACTTCAGTGAATACAAAGCACTTCAGAGTGTACTGAGATTGCAAAAGGCACAAGATAAATGTAAGATTTTTTTTTGAAAAACCTACAAAAAAAAATAAGCAGGTAAACATAAGCACCTTCTCAAGAGCCTCAGAATAAGATAAAGATATTGGAAGGTTGGAACACTCAAGAATCATGACAGCAAAGTCACTCAAATGCCAGCAAGAGCAAATTGGCTACCACTGATACTTGCATAATACTTCAGAAAAGAAATCTTAATTGCAAAAAAAAATTTGGAATGAGTGCAGATTTTTCTGAATTCTGCACTTTCTGGATATTTCCAGAAATACTTTCTTCTGTTCCTTAATTGGCACCATCAAATAGTTTCCAATGCACTGCTGGTCCAGGTGAAAAGGGCTTCAAAGAACATCAAGGTCACTAAGCCAGCAATGAGGACCATCTCTAACAGAGGTCCTGATACAAAACTGGGGTTAGTGACTAGATTTTGTGCATATCAGAATCAGATTTAATATTACTCACATGCATTGTTTTGCAGCAGCAGTACAGTGCCATAGATGAAAAACTATAAATTACAAGAAAAAACATACAAATCTGAATTAAATAAGTAGCACAAAAAGAGCAAATAAGAAAATGTGATAGAGTACATGGGTTCATTGTCCATGCAGAAATCTGATGACAGAGGGGATTTAGCTGTTCCTAAAATGTTGAGTCTGTGTCTTCAGTCCCTCCTCCTTGAGGGTAGCAATGAGAAGATGTGTCCTAGATGATGGAGGTCTTTAATGGTGAATGCCACCTTGTTGAAGCATTGCCTCAAAATATACAAAGACCCACATTTAGAAAGATGCTACTTAATTAAGAGACAATAAGAACTGTGCTGAAGGTATTCTGGTAGGTAATGGTACAGCAGCAGACCAGCTGCAGTCTTAAAGCCGGCCTGCCACAATTTGAAGAATTGTATCACGTTATAATGCAATACATTTCCACTCAAGTAAATAGAATGAATAAATAAAATTATAGAGATATTGCTTTCTAGCAACGTAATTGGCTGTCAAAACACTGGCAATCAACCTTCAGCTGGCTAAAAATAAATGTGGCAAGGAAGAGAAAAATGAAAATTTGTTCTCAACCCTTAGGCTCTACCAAAACTGCTAATGTTGCACTGCACAAATAGGACTGAGGAGACCGAAGACATGGAAGTTAGATGACAGGGGAATTACTTGCTCAAGACATAGCATACTCAATTCTGGATATTTCACAAAGGATCTGACTACTAGAAAGGCTGGAATGTTATCTTTCTCCATCTGTGTTGGTGCTACCACACTAAAACACGATATACAATGACCACGGGTATTTCCGTTCACTCTGCAAGACAAACGACCTTCTGTTAAACCCAGCTGCAGATTCCACCCTCCTTCTTAAGGAAGCTTCAGGCATCAGACTTTGCTAAATATTTCATATACTTCATATTAAATTATCACCATACTTTAATAACAAATTGAATCCAGTGACCATGCTCCAGCAGGAAAAACTAGCTAGAAATGTGTAGCATATTTAAATATAATCACTAATATGCATCAAAGCCCTCAAGGCTACAAAATGCCGTAGAAAACAGCTTCTTCCTAAACTATTTTAACCCATGACCCAAATTTAATACTAGAAATTTCACACACAAACAGTAACACACACATAACAAATGGTGTGATAATAGATAGATTTATTAAAGAAATGTTGGGTTCATTGACTCAGAGAAGAAAAAAGAACTCCTGGTTATTCTTGAGAATTTTTTTTATAATCGATCTGAAAGGAGGCAAAGTCTTAGTTTGAAGGTGATGCCTCCAACATTGCTGGGCAGAATCAGCAGTGCACGAGTTTCAAACAAGATTAGAGTGGGACGATTTATTGCTTACTTATTATTATTTTCACTTCTGTATTTGTCCAGTTTGTTGTCTTTAGCACAATGGTTGGTTCTCCACTCCGTTGTGTGTGGTCTTTTATTGATTCTATTATGGTTCTTGGACTTACTCAGCATGTCCACAAGAAAACAAATCTCAGGGCTGTAAACGCTGACATACATGTACTTTGATAATAAATTTACTTCAAGCTTTGAATTCACAACCTTTTGACTGGGAAGTAAAAGTTCTTCACTGAGAACATGCAGGTCAGATTGGCAGATGAATACAGCTGATGGGTTGTGTCATCAGCTGAAGCCAGCAGCTTCCGATGATTTATCTTTTAACTTTCTTCATAGCTCATACCCTGCAGACCTGGAACAAGTCTAGTCACCTTTCTCAGAATCTCTCCAGTGCCTTCACATCCCTTACACAATATGGACACCAAAATTGTACACAGTACTCAAGATGGGGGCTCACAAGCACATTATACAACTTGAGAATGCCTCTAGACACGAACTCCACAGAGCACAATATATATCCCAACATTCTATTAGCCTCCGTAATCACTTCTGTGCACTGTCAAGATGTTGATAGTGACAAGTCTACCAGGATGCCCAAGTTCTTCTCATCTAGTGCAATGACTCAAGATGCCCCCCCCCATTGTATATTTATATCCACTATTCCTACTCCCTACATGTAACACTAAACATTTACTTACACCACAGCAAATGGGGAATATAAATTAATAAAATAATCCAGAATTGCATGAAACACTTCTGCAGAGATGACTACAAAATTAATAACTGCTTTATCCAACCTGGCCTTAATACAACCCCAAATCCAACATGTTGGACAGACTCTGAATCATTCATTGTAATGGCCTTAAAATTCAAATACTGCACAAAACAAAATCACAATCCGAAAACTAAATGGATCAACTGGCATTGACCCTGATATGAAATTAGAACATTGCTCTCATCTTAGAAAAACAGACACATAGAAAACCTAAAGCACAATACAGGCCCTTCGGCCAACAATGCTGTGCTGAACGTGTACTTACTTTAGAAATTACCTAGGGTTCCCATAGCCCTCTATTTTTCTTAGTTCCGTATACCCATCCAGGAGCCTCTTAAAGGACCCTATCGTATCGGCCTCCACCACCGTTGCTGGCAGCCCATTCCAAGCATTCACCATTCCCTGTGTAAAAAATGTACCCCTGACATCTCCTCAATACCTACTTCCAAGCACCTTAAAACTGTGCTCTCTCGTGTTAGCCATTTCAGCCCTAGGAAAAAGCCTCTGACAATCCACATGATCAATGTCTCTCATCATCTTATACACCTCTAATCTTTCATCACTCCAAGGAGAAAAGGCCAAGTTCACTCAACCTAATCTCATAAGGCATGCTCCCCAATCCAGGTAACATCCTTCTAAATCTCCTCTGCACCCTTTCTATAGTTTCCACATCCTTCCTGTAGTGAGGTGACCAGAAATGAGCATTCCAATACTCCAAGTGGGGTCTGACCAGCATCCAAAATAGCTGTAACATTACCTCTTGGCTCTTGAACTTAATTGAACTATAATTCTGACAGCCCTCCACACAATGCACAACACCTCTAATCTTTGTGTCATCAGGAAATTTACTAACCCATCCCTCCACTTCCTCATCCAGGTCACTTATGAAAATCACAAAGACTAGGGGTCCCAGAACAGATCCCTGAGGCACACCACTGGTCACCGACCTCCATGCAGAATATGACCCGTCTACAACCACTCTTTGCCTTCTGTGGGCAAGCCAGTTCTGGATCCACAAAGCAATGTCCCCTTGGATCCCATGCCTCCTTACTTTCTCAATAAGCCTTGCATGGGGTACCTTATCAAATGCCTTGCTGAAATTCATATACATTACATCTACTGCTCTACCTTCATCAATGTGTTTAGTCATATCCTCAAAGAATTCAATCAGGCTTGTAAGGCATGACCTGCCTGACCTGCATGACAAAGCCATGCTGACTATTCCTAATCATATTATGCCTCTCCAAATGTTCATAAATCCTGCCTTTCAGGATCTTCTCCATCAACTTACCAACCACTGAAGTAAGACTCACTGGTCTATAACTTCCTGGGCCATCTCGACTTCCTTTCCTGAATAAGGGAACAACATCTGCAACCCTCTAATCCTCCAGATCCTCTCCCATATTCATTGATGATGCAAAGATCATCACCAGGGTCTCAGCAATCTCCTCCCTCACCTCCCACAGTAGCCTGGGGTATATCTTGTCCTGTCCCAGTGAGTTATCCAACTTGATGCTTTCCAAGAGCTTCAGCACATCCTCTTTCTTATTGTCTATATGCTCAAGCTTTTCAGTCCACTGCAAATCATCCCTACAATCGCCAATGTCCTTTTTTGTAGTGAATACTGAAGCAAAGTACCTCTGCTATCTCCTTCGATTCCATACACATTTTTCCACTGTCACACTTGACTGGTCCCATTCTCTCACGTCTTATCCTCTTGCTTTTCACATACTTATAGAATGCCTTGGGGTTTTCCTTAATCCTGCTCACCATGGCCCCTTTTGGCTCTCCTAATTTCATGAAGCTCCTTCCTGCTAGCTTTGGAATCTTCTAGATATTTATCATTACCTCAGGTTTTTGAAACTTCCATAAGCTTTTCCTCTTTACTAGATTTTCAACAGCCTTTATACGCCGTGGTTCCTGTACCCTACCTTCCTTTCCCTATCTCAATGGAACATACCTATGCAGAACGCCATGCAAATATCCCCCGAACATTTGCCACAATTTCTGCCGTACATTTCCTTGAGAACAACCGTTTCCAATTTATGCTTCTAAGTTGCTGCCTGATAGCTTCATATTCCACCCCCCCCCCTTACTCTAATTAAACACTTTCCTAATTTTTCTGTTCCTATCCCTCTCCAATGCTATGGTAAAGGAGATACAAGTGTGATCACAATCTCCAAAATGCTCTTCCACTGAGAGACCAGACACCTGACCAGGTTTATTTCCCAATACCAGATCAAGTACAGCCACTCCTCTTGTAGGCTTATCTACATACGGTGTCAGGAAACCTTCCTGAACACACATAACAAACTCCACCCCATCTAAATGCCTCACTCTAGGGAGATGCCAATCAATATTGGGGAAATTAAAATCTCCCACCCTGTTATTATTGCATCTTTCCAGAATCTGTCTCCCTACATGCTTCTTGATGTCCTTGTTACTATTCGGTGGTCTATAGCATAGAGTTATTGACCCCTTCCTGTTCCTAACTTCCACCCACAGAGACTCAGTGGACAGTCCCTCCATGACTTCCTCCTTTTCAGCACCTGTGACACCATCTCTGATCAGCAGTGCCACACCCCATTTCTTTTGCCACCGTCCCAGTCCTTTCTGAAACATCTAAAGACTGGCACTCGAAGTAACCTTTCCAGCCCCGAGCCATCCATGTCTCTGTAATGGCCACAACATCATAGCTTCAAGTACTGATCCACACTCTAAACTCATTGCTTTGTTCATGATACTTCTTGCATTAAAATAGACACATCTCAAACCATCAGTCTGAGCACATCCTTTCTCTATCACCTGACTATCCTCCCCCTCACACTTTCTACAAGCTTTCTCGATTTGTGAGCCAACTGCCCCTTCCGCTGTCTCTCACCCACCAAGCGATTCTAGTTTAAACTCTCCCCAATAGCCTTAGCAAACCTCCCTGCCAGGTCCTTTTTGTACAGGTCACTCCGGCCCCAATGATCCAGAAATCTGAATCCCTGCCCCCTGCTCCAATCCCTCAGCCACGCATTTATTCTCCACCTCACTCTATTCCTCTACTCACAGTTGAGATTCCTCTAATCCCAAGATTCCTACCTTTGAGGCCCTGCTTGTCAATGCCTTCCATACAAATATCAGTCTATCCACATTGGGAGAACCTCATTAGGTTCAGTTTTGTTCTTCATTGTCAGGAGGACAGCTTGGAGCGATGACAACTCAAGCAACACTTGATGTAAATGACCTTGCAGGGTCATACCTCACAGCAAACACCCCAGACTCAGTTACAATCCTTGAGCAGGATAGAATGACTCAGAGGCTCCCAACATCAGCTCCAGCCCCATAAAGTCTAATAGAATCAGCTCAAATAGATGTAAGGAAACCTCTTTTTGCAAGATACACTAGAGAATATACCAGCATTTCTCACATAATTTAAGATATTTCATATTCAAAGTAAAATTATCAAAGAACAAATCTGTCACCATATACAACAATGAGATTCATTTTGTTGCAGTCATTCACAGTAAATACAAAGAAACAATAAAAAGAAAACAGATAAATCTCTATCAAGAACATGAAATGAAGAGTCCTTGGAAATGAGTCCATAGTTTCTGGGAACAATTCGCTGTTGGGGTGAGTAAAGTTAAGTGAAGCTATCCCCTCTGGTTGATGGTTGAGGGCAAGAAGAGTTTCACAAGAGATTTCAGACTTGTAGATTATAAAGTAAATCACACTGAAGAAATTCAAGGGCATTTCTTTCAAGTGTCAAATTGCAGCAATTTTTACTTCGTACCAGCTACTTCGAGCCAGCTCCTCTTAATGGGATAACTTAAAAGACTTAGGAAGATTTTTTTTAAGCCAGAGACCAGTGAATCTGTGGAATGCTCTGCCACAGATTGCAGTAGCAGCCAAGTCCATGGGTACCTGATCACTCAGGGCATCAAAGGATATGGCCAAAAGACAGATGTATGGGGTTGAGTGGGATCTGGGAAAAGCCATAATGGAATGGTGGAGCAGACTCAATGGACTGAATGGCCCAATTCTGCTCTTATGTTTTATAATCTTATAGGCAACATATTATTAATTTGTAAATATATATACTACTTGCTTTGTTCTTAAGGAACATGAATGGTTTGCTGTTACTTTGAACTGGAGAAGTACAGGCACTTGTGATCAAGTTGTAGTAACACGGGGTAGGTAGACACTGCAACTTCTGTTATTGGTTAGAAATTGGTCAGCTTTATCCAGTTCACATAAATACAATTCTCTCTAAACAACTAACATGATTGAATTTACAATGCTAAAATTTACAGCTGACAAATCTACATCAGAACTCTCTGAACACCCTCTCCTACCACCAATGCCTCCCCCAACCAAATGCAACTCAACCCTTCAACCAGAAACTACAAAACCTTCAATCCAGCACCTCATTTTTTTTCCTTTAAATGTGGTGTATAGGTGATAGATACTTCCAAGTACAATTCAAAACAATCGTACCAGAACATCCCCAATGCTAACTATCAACTTCATCAAATACAGCTCAGCATTCAATTTCACCATTCCCCACAAATCTAATCAATGAGGCCCGAGTCCATGGCCCTTAGCACCTCTTCTATTTCTTCACTTGCAAACCCCAGTCAGTTCAGATTGGCAACATCTGCATCAGTACAGAGGCACCACAAAGCTGTGTGCTTAGCCCCCTGCTCAAAGCTTTACACTTAAGGACTGTCTGGCTATGCACGGCTCCAATGCCATAGTTTAAGTTTGCTGACACCATTGTCAATGACTGAATCAAAGGAGGTGACAATTCAGCAAACAGGGAGATTGAAACTCTCGCTAAGTGGTGTCACAACACCACCTCTTACTCAATGTCAGCAAGACCAAGGAACTGACTTGAAGAGGAGGAAACTGGCAATCCATGAGCCAATCCCCATCAGAGGAAATCAAAGGTGGAGAGGGACAGCAACTCTAAATTCTTCTGTACTATCATTTTGGAGGACTTGTCCTGGGTCCAGCATGCAAATGTAATTACAAAGAAAGCACGGCAGTGCCTTTACTTCCTTGGAAGTTTGTGAAGATTTGACATGACATCTAAAACACTGACAAATTTCTATAGAGGTGCAGTGGACAGTTTATTGACTGGATGGTATAATAGCCTGGTATGGAAACATCAATGGCCTTGAGTTTTTAAAAAATCCCACAAAAAATAGTGGATATAGCCCAGTCCACCACGGGCAAAGTCCTGTAATTGGCACAGGATTGAAGCATCTATCATCAGGGATCCCCATCACTCAGGACATGCTCTCTTTTTAATGCTGCTTTCAAGAAGGTGTTATAAGAGCTTGAAGACTCACCACCAGGATCAGGAACAGTATTACCCATCAACCAGGAGGATCCTGAACCACAAGGAGTATCTTCACTCAACTTCAATTGCCTCATCACTGAAATGTTCCCACAACCTCTGGACTCACTTTCAACATCTCTTCATCTCATGTTCTCGATATTTATTGTTATTTTTTCTCTCTTTTTGTGTTTCCACAGCTCATCACCCTTTGCACACTGGTTGTCCACTCTGTTGGTGTGGTCTTTCAATGGTTCTATTATGGTTATTGGATTTACAGAGCATGCCTGCAAGACAATGAATCTCAGAGTTGTATATAGTGACATATGTACTTTGATATTTAAACTACTTCATAAGTACCTCATGATATAGTTATATCATGAGACACTTTAGTTTAAATATTTTAGGTGTATAGCCAAGGAACTCACTCCCACCCCTACTCCCATGGACATGCACCAGGACCATAGCCCCATACCCCTCCCACCCATGTATCTATCCAAAGTTTTCTAAAATGTTCTCCAGACCCAGCAACATCTTTGTAAATTTTCTCTGTATTCTTTCAACCTTATTTGCATCCTTCCTACAGGCAGGTGACCAAAACTGCACAAACTACTCCAATTAGGCCTCAATGTCTTATACAACTTCAACATAACCTCTTGTACTCAATACAATATGAAGGCTAAAGTGCCAAAAGTTTTCTTAATCAGAATCAGGTTTATCATCACTGGCATGTTTTGTGAAATTTGTTAACTTAACAGCAGCAGTTCAATGTAATACACAATATAGAAGAAAAAAAATCAATTACAGATATGTATATTGAATAGATGAAAATTTATGCAGAAACAGAAATAAAATATTTTTTTAAAGTGAGGTAGTGTTCATGGGTTCAATGTCCATTTAGGAATCGGATGGCAAAGGGGAAGAAGCTGCTCGCTGAGTGTGTGCCTTCAGGCTTCTGTACTTCCTACCTGATGGTAGCAATGAGAAAAGGGCATACCCTGTGTGCTGGGGGGGGGGGGGGGGGGGTCCTTAATAATGGATGCTGCCTTTCTGAGACACCACTCCTGAAGATGTCCCGGGTACTTTGTAGACGAGTATCCAAGATGGAGACGACTTAATTTACGCCCCTCTGCAGCTCCTGTCAGTCCTGTGCAGTAGCTAGACAACCCCCCCCCTCCAATACTAGACAGTATGCAGCCCCTCAGAATGCTCTCCATGGTACATCTATAGAAGTTTTTGAGTGTTTTTGTTGACATACCAAATCTCTTCAAACTTCGAATGAAGTATAGTTGCTGTCTTGCCTTCTTTATAACTGCATCGATATATCGGGACCAGGTTAGATCTTGACACCCAGGAACTTAAAACTGCTCACCCTCTCCACTTCTGATCTCTCTACGAGGATTGGTGTGTGTTCCTTCATCTTACCCTTCCTGAAGTCCACAATCAGCTCTTCCGTCTTACTGGCATTGAGTGCAAGCTTGTTGCCGCAACACTACTCCACTAGTTGGTATATCGCACTCCTGTACGCCCTCTCACCTACATCTGTGATTCTACCAACAATGGTTGATTAATCAGCAAAGTTATAGATGGTATTTGAGCTACGCCTAGCCACACAGTCATGGGTATAGAGCACACACCCGAGATGCACCAGCATTGATCGCCAGTGAGGAGATTTTATCACCAATCCGGACAAATTATGGTCTTCTGGTTAGGAAGTCGAGGATCCAACTGCAGCTTTCATAATGACCCTATCAACTTGTGACACCACTGTCAATGAATTATGGACCTGTATTCCCAGATCTCTTTGTTCTACCATGCTCCTCACTACCCAACCATTCACTATGTAAGACCTACCTTGTTTGGTCCTACCAAAGTGTTACACTTCGCACTCGTCTGCTTTAAATTCCATCTGCCATTTTTCAGACCATTTTTCCAGCTGGTCCAGATCCCGCTGCAAGCCATGACAGTCTTCCTAGCTGTCCACTACACCCCAATCTTGACGTCATCCACAAATTTGCTGATCCAGTTAACCACATTATCATCCAGATTATTGATACAAGATAACAAACAACAAACCATGCACCAATCCTGGCGGCACTCCATGAGTCATAGGCCTCCAATCAGAGAGGCAACCATCTACTACTACTCTCTGGCTTCACCCAGAAGCCAATGTCTAATCCAGCTTATTACTTCACCTTGAATGCCGAGCGACTGAACCTTCTTGACCAGCTTCCCACGTGGGACCTTGTCAAATGCCTTACTAAGGTCCATGTACACAATATCCTCTGCCTGGCTTTCATCAACTTTTCTGGTAACTTCCTCAAGAAACTTGAAAAGATTGGTCAGACATAACTTCTACGTACTGACAAAGAAACTTAACTAAAACACATTTGACAAACTGTATCCAATCTAGTTCTTTTACAGTATGGGAGTCCCAGTCAGTATTCTCTCTACAACTTTGTTCCTCAAAAATCCATTGGACTGTTGGGTAGTCTGTAATATATGCCCATATGCACCCAGCTGCAGCTCCTATCAGACCGAGTTAGGGAATTGGAGCAGGAGCTGGATGAACTACGGATCATTCGGGAGGCAGAGGCAGAGATAGATAAGAGTTATCTGGAGGCAGTCACACCGAAAAGACAGGAGGTAGGCAAATGGGTGACAGTCAAGAGAGGCAGGGGGAACAGACAGAGAGAGAAGAGCACCCCTGTGGCCGTTCCCATCAAAAATAAGTATACCGTTTTGGATACTGTTGGTGGGGATGACCTACCAGGAACAAGCTGCAGTGGTCCTGTCTCTGGCACTGACTAGGAAGGGGAGGAGGGAAGAGAAGAGAGCGGTATTGATAGGGGATTCTATAGTCAGGGGGGCGGATTGAAGATTTTGTGGGGAAGATCAGGAGTCTCGGATGGTATGTTGCTTCCCTGGTGCCGGGGTCCGAGACATCTCAGATCGGGTGCAGGTTATTCTCGAGAGGGAGGGCAAGAATCCAGATGTTGTGGTCCATGTAGGGACCAATGACGTGGGTAGGATGAGTGAGGGGGTCCTGCGTAGGGAGTTAGGTGCGAAGCTGAAGAGCAGGACCTCCAGAGTAACAATCTCAGGATTGCTACCTGTGCCACGTGCGAGTGAGGCAAGGAACAGAAGGATTATAAAGATTAATACGTGGCTGAGAGGATGGTGCAGGAGGGAGGGCTTCAGGTTTGTAGATAATTGGGCTTTGTTCCAGGGAAGGTGGGATCTGTTCCGAAGGGACGGTTTACACCTGAACTGGAGCGGTACTAACATTCTTGCAGGGAAGTTTGTTAGTGCTTCCTGGGGGGGGGTTTAAACTAAATTTGCAGGGAGCGGGGATCCAGAATGTGAGAGAGGATAGCGAGAGGAAGAATAAAGGACAGGTGGGGACTACATGGTTCCGGAATATTAAGTGTGTAGTAGAGGAGGGTGGGGCGGAACAAGTGATAAGGAGGACTCATGTACAGAGGGATGGTCTGACGGAACATGGAGTTAAATGTGTTGAAAGAATAAGTAAATTTAGGAAGGACAACAAAATTCTAGGGGCGTATAGCCCGATGGAAGTTCGGGGAGCTGGGTTAAGCATAATAGGCAGCGATTCAAACAGAGAGAGGAGAAATGGGCTAAAAATTCTATATCTGAATGCACGAAGTGTCAGAAATAAGACGGATGAGCTTGAAGCACAGGTGCGAATGGGTAACTATGATGTTGTTGGGATAACGGAGACATGGCTGCAGGGAGATCAGACCTGGGAAATGAATGTACAAGGGTATACATGCTATTGTAGGGACAGAAATGTGGGCAGAGGGGATGGGGTGGCCCTATTGGTGAGGAATGAGATTCAGTCCTTTGCAAGGGGGGGACATAGGGTCAGGAGAAGTAGAGTCTGTGTGGATAGAACTGAGGAACAGTAAGGGCAAAAGGACCCAAATGGGTGTTGTCAACAGGCCACCAAACAGTAGCATGGATATTGGGTGCAAGTTGAATAGGGAGTTAACACTGGCATGTGACAAAGGTAATGTTGCAGTAGTTATGGGGGATTTCAACATGCAGGTGAACTGGGAGAATCAGGTTGGTGCTGGACCACAGGATAGGGAGTTTGTAGAGTGCCTACGGGATGTATTCTTGGAACAGCTTGTACAAGAGCCGACCAGGGACAAGACTATTCTGGATTTAGTGTTATGTAATGAACAGGATTTGATAAGCGATCTTGCAGTAAAGGAGCCATTAGGAGGTAGTGATCACAATATGTTAAGCTTTTATCTGCAATTTGAGAAGGATAAGGGCAGATCGGAGGTGTCAGTGTTGCAGTTGAACAGGGGAAACTATGGAGCCAAGAGGGAGGAGCTGGCCAAAGTTGACTGGACGGATAGCCTAGCAGAAAAGACAGTGGAACAGCAATGGCAGGTATTCTCGGGAATAATGCACAAGGTGCAAAATCAGTTCATCCCCCAGAGAAGGAAGGATTCAAAGGGGGGAAGGGGGCCACAGTGGTTGACAAAGGAAGTCAGAGATTGCATAGCATTAAAAAAAGGGAAATATGACAGAGCTAAGGTGAGTGGGAGGACAGATGATTGGGAAGTTTTTAAGGAACAACAGAACTTAACTAAAAAGACAATACGGGGAGAAAAAATGAGGTACGAACGCAAGCTAGCCAGGAATATAAAGGAAGATAGCAAAAGCTTTTTTAGGTATGTGAAGAGAAAGAAGATAGATAAGAACAATGTTGGGCCCTTGAAGAATGAATTGGGTGAAATTGTTATGGGAAACAGAGAAATGGCAGAAGAATTTAATGAGTACTTTAGATGTGTTTTCACTAAGGAAGACACAAGCAATCTCCCAGATGTATGGATGGGCCAAGGACATTGGGTAACAGAGAAAATGAAACAGATTGACAATCGGAAGGAAACGGTGATGAGAAGACTGATGGGACTGAAGGCTGACAAATCCCCCGGTCCAGATGGTCTGCACCCTAGGGTACTAAAGGAGGTGGCCCTGGAAATTGCGGATGCATTGGTAATCATTTTCCAATGTTCCTTAGATTCAGGATCTGTTCCTGAGGATTGGAGAATGGCTAATGTTATCCCACTTTTTAAGAAAGGAGGGAGGGAGAAAACAGGGAACTATCCACCTGTCAGCCTGACATCGGTGGTGGGAAAGATGCTAGAGTCCATTATTAAGGATGAAATAGTGGCATATCTAGATAGCAGTGATAGGATTGGGCCGAGCCAGCATGGATTTACCAAGGATAAATCATGCTTGACTAATCTGTTGGAGTTTTTCGAGGATGTAACCAGGAAGTTAGACAGGGGAGATCTAGTGGATGTAGTGTACCTCGATTTTCAGAAGGTATTTGATAAGGTCCGACATAGAAGATTGGTGGGTAAAATCAAAGCTCAGGGCATCGGGGGGGAAGGCATTGACATGGATAGAAAACTGGTTGGCAGATAGAAAGCAAAGGGTAGCAGTGAATGGGTGTTTCTCGGAATGGCAGGTGGTGACTAGTGGGGTGCCACAGGGCTCGGTATTGGGACCACAGCTGTTTACCATTTACGTTAACGATTTGGATGAACGCATAGAAAATAACATCAGCAAATTTGCTGATGATACTAAGCTGGGTGGCAGTGTGACATGTGATGAGGATGTTAGGAGAATTCAGGGTGACTTGGATAGGCTGGGTGAGTGGGCAGATACTTGGCAGATGGCGTTTAATATGAATAAGTGTGAGGTTATCCACTTTGGGAGTAAGAACAGGAAAGCAGATTATTATCTGAACGGTGTAGAGTTGGGTAAGGGAGAAATACAGAGATCTCGGAGTCCTTGTTCATCAGTCACTGAAGGTGAATGAGCAAGTGCAGCAGGCAGTGAAGAAGGCTAATGGAATGTTGGCCTTTATTACAAAGGGAATTGAGTACAAGAGCAAGGAAATCCTCGCATTTGTACAGAGCCCTGGTGAGACCACACCTGGAGTATTGTATACAGTTTTGGTCTCCAGGGTTAAGGAAGGACATCCTGGCTATACAGGAAGTGCAGCGTAGATTCACGAGGTTAATTCCTAGGATGTCTGGACTGTCTTACGCAGAGAGGTTAGAGAGACTGGGCTTGTACACGCTGGAATTAAGGAGATTGAGAGGGGATCTGATTGAAACATATAAGATTATTAAGGGATTGGACAAGATAGAGGCAGGAAATATGTTCCAGATGCTGGGAGAGTTCAGTACCAGAGGGCATGGTTTGAGAATACGGGGTAGGTCATTTAGGACAGAGTTAAGGAAAAACTTCTTCTCCCAGAGAGTTGTGGGGGTCTGGAATGCACTGCCTCGGAAGGTAGTGGAGGCCAATTCTCTGGATGCTTTCAATGAAGGAGCTAGATAGGTATCTTATGGATAGGGGAATCAAGGGATATTGGGACAAGGCAGGCTCGAAGGGCCAAATGGTCTACTTCTGCACCTATTGTCTATTAACGCGGTCATACCTTTCTTATGACTCAGTTCCACCCATAATGCCTCGCCAAACAAGTCCTCCAGTCTGTCCTGGCTGAGCACTGCCATGACATTTTCATTACTTAGTTACCCTACTCCTCATCCTCTAATCCCTACCACTTTGTCGCCATCTAAAACAATGGAATCCTGAATATTGAACTGCCAGTCCTGCCCCTCCTGCAACCAAATCTCACTAATGGCTACAATATCATAATTCTAGGTGTTTACCCGAGCTCCCTGAGCTCATCTGTCTTTCCTACAACACTCCTTGCATTGAAATACAAGCAGCTCAGGACATTAGTTGCAACATGCTCAACCTTTTGATTCTTTACTTTGTGGCAGATCTTAACAATATGTGTCTCCACAACCTCTCCATTAACTGCTCTGGCACTCTGGTTCCATCCCCCTTCAACTTTAGATTAAACCCCTGTACAGCACTTGCAAACCTTTCCAAGATATTAGTCCCCCTCCAGTTCAGATGCAAACTGTCTCTTCTATACAGGTCCCAACTTCCCTGGAAGAGAGCCCTAAGGATCCAAAAATATTATGCCATCCCTACTACACCACTCCTTAGCCACGTGTTATACCATATAACCTTCCTATTTCTGGCCTAGGCTACCACATGGCATGGGTAGCAATCCTGCGATCACAACCCTGGTTCTGCCCTTTAACTTAGCACCTAACTCCCTAAACTCACTCTCCAGAACCTCATCACTCATGTCATTGGTACCTACAAAGACCACAACCTCCAGCTGCTCATCCTCCCAGTTTAGAATAGTGAGGACTAGATCCAAGATGTCCTGGACCCTGACACCTGGGAGACAACATACTATCCAGGAAATCTTGTTCTCATCCACAGAAACTGCTTTCTGTTCCTCTAATTAACAAATCCCCTATCACCACAACGCGCCTCTTCTCCCTATTTCCCTTGTGTCACAGAAGACTCAGTGCCAGAGACCTGTCCGCTGTGACTTTCCTCTGCTAGGTCCTGCCCGCAACAGTATCCAAAGTGGTATACCTAATGTTGTGAAGGATGGCCACAGGGGTATTTTGCACTGTTTGTTTAACCCCTTTCCCCTTCATGATTGTCATCCAGTCTCCTGTGTCCTGCACCTTGGGTATAACTATCTCTCTATATGCCTATCACACACTCAGCCTCCTGAATGATCCAGAGTTCATCCAGTTCCAGCACCAACTCCTTAACATAACGTGTTAAAATCTGAAACTGGGTGTACTTCATGCAGGTGTAGTCATCAGGGACACTGGAGATCTCCCTGCTTCCCACATCCACCATCTTGCCAACAATAAATGTGGGGGACAAAAAAAAAACTGTACAGCTTTTTTGCCTTCTCTGATTGAATGAAGTCTCTTCTTGCTGAAGCCTCAAAACTACCTCAAAATCTCCACTCTGACCACTCTAATGATGGCTACTCTGCCTTAGTTTAACTTGTTCTTATCAATAAATCCCAAATGCTGATTGGCCACTGCTCAAAGCTCCAAACTGCCATGAGTCACCGTCTTTTCTACTCATTCAGTGAATCTGGGGGAACTACATACTACGTCTTCTCAGGCATCCAATCTCCATTCACGCACTGCTCAAAGCTACTCGCGAATATCATAAAGATGAATTCAATCTCTCAATCTATCTAGCTGCGACTCCTGCACGTTATTTGTTTAGCTGGGACACTATATTTGGTATTCTATTATTGCTTTTCCCTTTGTCCTACCTTGATGAAGTTATATTTTGGAATAAAGTCTCTGAATGACACACGAAACAGTTTTTCAACTGTACTGCATTGAATCTGTGGATTTACTGACACTTTGCTGCACACTTGAGTGCTCGGTGGGGGGGTGTGCCAATGCGTTTTTGCTGGTGAGGCTGGGGGACATTGCTTTGCTGCTGCTTGTGTGTGGAAGGGAAGAGTTGGGGGAGAGTTTTGGGGTTCTAACATTTAACTGTCATTCATTCTTTGGGGCATTCCGCTGTGTTCGTGAATGTTTGCGAAGAAAAAGAATTTCAGGATATATACTGTCTACATTTCTCTGATATTAAATATACCTATTGAAAAACCTTGGAAAGTACCAGGAGCACAAAACACAGCACAATCAGAAAGATAATGCACCATACAATATATCTTCATATAGCAACTGATGTTATGACTACAGCAGACACATTGGGTACTGAACATGGATAATATTCACTGAAAAAACAGGACTTTCACTACAACCAATTGCTTTTCTGCAACTCCTTCAAGGCTTCAGGAATACAAATAATCCCAAGTCTCAGAAACCCACAGTACGACCTAAGGAAGGCTATTGTGAGCATGAAAAGGCAATTCCATGTGAAGTTAGAGATATCCATCACCTAGGACATGTCTCTTCTCATTGCTACCATCAAGGTGGTGGTACAGGAGCCGGAAAACACACACTCAATGTTTTAGGAGCAGCTTATCTGCCAGATTTTTAAACAGTCCATGAAAACTACCTCATTATTCCTCTTAATTCTATTGCAACTTGTAGTAATTTCTATTTTTACCACTGTACTGTTGTCACAAAACAAATGTCACAACATGCCAGTGATAATAAACCTGATTCTGATTCACCCTTCTGTCACCCCAAAAGGCAAATAACTTGAAGAAATGAAATCTCCAGACACTATGACAACATATATCAGAAAGTTCTACATAACACATGCACACCATCTTGTCGCGATCCCCAGCAAGAACGAACAGGTATAGTGTACTAAAATATTTACTAACGCAAGCCAGGGAAAATATGCACTCAGGTTTTACCATTGAAGGTTTCAGAGACATTTTTTTTTAAAAAAGGAAAATTACACAGGGCTGTGGAATGTTATTGGCAAAGTGGGGTAGAAAGGCCTGAAAGTTCCATTCTTCTACAATTATAGAAGGTTGGATCCTTTCAGCAACAATTTTCTTACATGTAAAAAAGCATGATCTATTCTGAAGGGTTTTGACACATCTTGACAGCAAAATTTCATTCCAAGGTAATCAAACAAGAATGGAAATGTCATCTCCAGCTAGTTTCTCTCCAAAGAATCACTGAATTTACAACATAGGTTATTTCAACAGTTGTATCAATGATGGACAATAAAACTATTAAGATTTTTTCAAACGATGAAAATTAATCATGCCTTCTAGCTCTTAGTCTGGAACAGTTTAGGTTTGGGGATATCAGGTGCTCATCCAAGCTCCTTTTAAATAAGTCAGGGATTAATACTCCCACTAATCTCTCAAGTAATGGCGTTCCAGTTCCCCACTACTTAAGAGTAAAAGCAAATTTCTTCCACTACCCTTTAATCTTTCTATCAGTTACTTTAAGTTGATGCCTTTAATTATTGAATTTTCTGCTCGGGGAAATAAGGTGAAAAGCAAAGCCTTCAATTTGAGAAATACTGATTAAAATCTACCCTCAGCCTCCTCTGTTGCAAAGAAAACAAGCCTTTCAAATCTCTTTCCCCAATTCAATTTCTCCAATCCTGGCAACACCCTTGTAAATATCCACAACCATCTGATCTTTCCCATGGTGTAGTGACCAGAATAATATACTGCTCCAGTTGAAGTTTGTTTAGCATTTTACACAGCTCCAGTGTAACTAAGTATACTATCTATCTGCTTAACAACAATTAAACAGTTGTCAGACTATGCACATTGTTTTTCTTCTGCTCAAATTCAAGAGCACTGATCCTGGTGGTACTCCAGTTTTGAGAGCATCCACTCACTATTACCACATACACAGCCACTGGCTTAATCTGGGATCTAAACTCTTATTTTGTCTCAGTTCCCAGAGGTTTAATTCTTCTGATCAGCTTGTCATGTCAGATTTCACCAATTGTCATCGAGATCTATCATTCAATATGCGACCCTCAATGATGACTCACAATCAAGTCAATAACATGCTTTCTTTAAATTTTATGAACTATTCTAGATTAACCTGTACTTCAATGATTTATATTCCTTTCTTGGCAAAACTTTTTCCCATCATCCATGTTGGGTTAACTCATCAGTAAATGTGGTAAAACTGATCAGCAAATTTATGGACAACCCCAAGATTGGGGAGCACAATGGACAGCGAAGGCGGCTTATCAAAGATTATAGTGTTATCTTCACCAACTGGAAAAATAGGCTGAAAAGTGGCAAATAGAATTCAATGCAGATAAGTGTGCGGTGCTGCACTTTGGAAGGACAAAATCGGGATAGGTCTTACATGGTGAATGATTGGGCACTGAGGAGTGTGGTAGAACAAAGTGATCTAGGAATACAGTCCATAATTCATTGATAGTAGCGTCACAAATTGATAAGGTCATTAAGAAAGCTGCAACTGGATCCTCAACTTCCTAACCAGAAGACCACAATCTGTGTGGATTGGTAAATATTATCTCCTCCTCACAGACAATCAACACTGGTGCATCTCAGGGGTGTGTGCTCTACTCTCTCTATACCCATTAACTGTGTGGCTAGGCATAGCTCAAATATCATCTATAACTTTGCTGATGATATAACCATTGCTGGTAGAATCTTAGATGGAGTCGAGAGGACATACAGAAGCGAGAAGTACCAACTAGTGGAGTGGTGTTGCAGCAACAAGCTTGCACTCAACGCTAGTAAGACAAAAGAGCTGACTGTGGACTTCAGGAAGGGTAAGGTGAAGGAACACACACCAATCCTCATAGAGGGAATGGAAGTGGAGAGAGTGAGCAGTTTCAAGTTCCTGGGTGTCAAGATCTCTGAAGACCTACCCTGGTCCCAACATTTTGATATAGCTATAAAGAAGGCAAGACAGCGACTATACTTCACTAGGAATTTGAAGAGAATTGATATGTCAACAAAAACACTCAAACACTTCTATAGATGTACCATGGAAAGCATTCTGGCAGGCTGCATCACTGTCTGGTGTTTGGGGAGGGAAGGGCGGCTACGGTACAGGACCAAAAGAAGCTACAGAGGGTCATAAATTAAGTCGACCCCATCTTGGATAGTAAACCAGGACATCTTCAGGAGCGCTGTCTCAGAAAGGCAGCGTCCATAAAGAACCCGAGCACCCATGGAATGCCCTTTTCTCATGTTACCATCAGATAGGAGGCACAGAAGCCTGAAGGCACACACACAGCAAACAGCTCCTTCCCCTTTGCCACCCGATTCCTAAATGGACATCGAAACCATGTACACCAACTCACTTTTTAAAATATATATGCAACACACACAAAATGCTGGTGGAATGCAGAGGCCAGGTAGCATCTATAGGAAGTTCAGTTGATGTTTCGGGCCAAGTCCCATCATCAGGACTAACTAACTGAAAGAAGAGACAGTAAGAGATTTGAAGGTGGGAGGGGGAGGGAGAGATCCAAAAAGATGGGAAAAGACAGGAGGGGGAGGGATGAAGCTAAGAGCTGGGAAGTTGATTGGCAAAAGGGATACAGAGCTGGAGAAGGGAGAGGATCATGGGACAGGAGGCCTAGGGAGAAAGGGGGAGGGGAGCACCAGAGGAAGATGGAGAGCAGGCAAGGAGTGATTGTGAGAGGGGCAAAGAGAGGGAAAAAAAAGGAGGGGGTAATTAATAAATAAATAAGGGATGGGGTAAGAAGGGGAGGGGACATTAACAGAAATTAGAGAAATCAATGTTCATGCCATCAGGTTAGAGGCTACCTAGACAGAATATAAGGTGTTGTTTCTCCTACCTGAGCATGGCTTCATCTTGACAGTAGAGGAGGCCATAGATAGACATATCAGAATGGGAATGGGACATGGTATTAAAAGGTGTGGCCACTGGGAGATCCTGCTTTCTCTGGCGGACAGAGCATAGGTGTTCAGCGAAACGGTCCCCGGTCTGCATTGGGTCTGACCAATATATAAAAGGCCGCACCGAGAGCACTGGATGCAGTATACCACACCAGCTGACTCACAGATGAAGTGTTGCCTCACCTGGAAGGACTGTCTGGGGTCCTGAATGGTGGTGAGGGAGTAAATGTAAGGGCCGGTGTAGCACTTGTTCTGCTTGCAAGGATAAGTGCCAGGAGGGATATCGGTGGAAAGGGATTGGGGGGGGGGGGGGGGACAAATGGACAAGGGAGTCGCGCAGGGAGCAATCCCTGCTGAAAGCAGAAAGGGGGGGGGGGGGGGGGAAGATGTGCTCGGTGGTGGGATCCCATTGGAGATGGCGGAAGTTACAGAGAATTATATGTTGGACCTGGAGGCTGGTGGGGTAGTAGGTGAGGACAAGGGGAACCCTGTCCCTAGTGGGGTGGTGGAAGGATGGGTTGAGAGCAGATGTGCATGAAATGGAAGACATGCATTTGAGAACAGAGTTGATGGTGGAGGAAGGGAAGCCCCTTTCTTTAAAAAAAGATATCACCTTCGTCCTGGAATGAAAAGCCTCATCCTGAGAGCAGATGCAGTGGAGACGGAGGAATTGCGAGAAGTCGATGGCAGTTTTGCAAGAGACAGGGTGGGAAGAGGAATAGTCTAGGTAGCTGTGAGAGTCCGTAGGCTTATAGTAGATATCAGCAGATAAGCCATCTCCAGAGATAGAGACAGAAAGATCAATAAAGGGGAGGGAAGTGTCGGAAATGGACCAGGTAAATTTGAGGGCAGTGCAAAATTTGGAGGCAAAGTTAATGAAGTCATCGAGCTCAGTATGCTTGTCAGGAAGCAGCACCACTGCAGTCGATGTAGCGAAGGAAAAGTGGTGGTTTTAAATATATATTATTTGTTTCTGCACAATTTTTTATTCTATTCAATATACATATCTGTAATTGAAATATTTATGCATTTACTTTTTCTTCTATATTATGTTTTGCATTGAGCTACTCTTGCTAAGTTAACAAATTTCACAACACATGCCATTAATAATAAACCTGATTCTGATTAAGAAAAATTCTGGAACTTTGGCCTTCATACTGTATTGAGTACAGGAGATGGGAGGTTATGTTGAAGTTGTATAAGATGTTGAGGCCTAATTGGAGTACTTTGTGCAGTTTTGGTCACCTACCTGCAGGAAGGATGTAAATAAGGTTGAAAGAGTACAGAGAAAACTTAAACAAAGACGTTGCTGTGTCTGGAGGACCTGAGTTACAAGGACAGATTGAATAGGTTAGGATTTGATTCCTTAGAATGTAGAAGATTGAGGAGATTTAACAGAGGTATAGAAAATTATGAGGGATATAGACAGGGTAAATGCTAGCAGGCTTTTTCCATTGATTTTGGGTGGTGCAAGTGTGAAATGAGCTGCCAAAAGTTGTAGATGCTGATTCAAGTGTAACATTTCAGAGAAGTTTGGATAGGCACATGGATGGGAGATGTCCGGAGGATCATGGTTTGGGTAGAGCGAAGATCAGGTTCAATATGAACTAGATGTGCCGAACAGCTCATTTCTGTGCTATAGTACTCTATGACTTATATTGTCTATTTGCTCCTTTTCTAAACAAGTACACCATGTCAGCAACCTTCCTGTAATATAGCTATACATTTCCTGCTATTCATCCCTTAATTATATTTACTAGGAGACATTTTATACAAGTCTAGTGATTCAACTAAAGATGCTAATTTTCCAATGATTCCTCTCCAGCTGCAAGCCACATGCCATCCTCTCTTGGACATTTTGAACTTAGATTAAAATCCTTCATACTGATGTAAAGAGACTCCCTACCTCCCACCATCTTCAAGGTCAGATAGCTTGTAGGTAAGTTCAAAGTAAATTTATTATCAAAGTATGCTACCATATACTACCCAGAGATTCATTTTTGCAGGCATTCAAAGAAATACATTAGAGTTTATAAAAACTATACGCAAAGACTGACGAACAACCAATGTGCAAAAGAAAATTGCAAATACAAAACAAACATACTACTAATAATAAATAACTAGTAAATAATACTGAGAACATAAGTTGTAGAGTCCTTAGGTTGTGGAATCTGTTCTTGTGACAGTGCTCCCTGTAGATGTGGTCAACAGTGGGCAGAGCTTTTCCTGTGATGGACCAGGCTGTATCTACAACATTTTGCAGGCTTTATTGTTCTCGTGCACGGTATTTCCATACCAGGCTGTGATGCAACCTGTCAGGATAGTCTCCACCATGCATCTATAGAAATTTGTCAAGGTTTGAAATGATATGCCAAATCTGCACAAACTTCTTTGTAATGGCACTTTCATGCTGGTCCCACAACAAACCCTCTGAAATGATAATCCCAAGGAATAACATAAAATTGTTGATACATTTTTGAATGATCAGGGAACTGAGGGTTGGAGGGAACTGGTATAGGTGATAATGAAACATGGGGCAGATCACCTATGATTATACTGCATACCTGGGTAGGCCTACTGGGTTAAGTGACATCCCCGCTCCCACTTCCTTAGCAATTTTGACACAAGAGCACAAGTACACTATTCATAACAGCCCAGGCTTTTTAAAAAAAACACAACACACAGAGAACACAGAGGCTGCAGATGAGGGGTAGAAATTCGATTAGCATAAACTTAACTAAATGGCTTAATTAAAATGGCAATGATGAAGACTGTTGGAAATGAAAGGAATTACACTTTGGATCTCCTATGAAGCAAGAGACAATAAGATTTGACTCCAGAGAATTAATAATCTGTGCAACAGAACAACAAAGATAAAATAAACCACCTGGAAAAGTGTCAACCATAGAGTACAAGAAAGAAAATGGGAAGGCAGAGGAAGGAATAAAATATAGTAAGGAAGTGAGAATGAGAGTGCAGTGAATTGAGAGTGTGTGAGATTAACTTGGATTAAATTATCCTTAAATTATCCTTGAAATTCATTTTAGGAAAAAGGAACCAAGAACTACAATAGTCAAAAGAAACAAATCAATATGGGTATTCTTGAGGCCTCATTATTCCATATCAGCAAGACAGCCTACACATTCAGCTATCTAATAGTGAAATAACAGTGGAAAGCCCCTGCATAAAAATTTGTAATTCTGCATTACCTCTCCCTGGCCAGCCCCTATGGTCACCTTCAAAGGTTTGTTCTCAATATTAATTTCAAAATCATGTTGTACAAAAATCGTACAACTTTTATGGGATGGCTAGATGACTCAATCCAGAAACCTTCTTAAAACAGTAGTTTCATGATTTCACCATTTTATAAAGGTGTGGGTCATCCGAGGACATGATGAGATCTGCTGAAATTAATATTTTTCTTTCATTTTGGGTGGACATGAGCTACAGTCTTACTGCCTGTGAGTAGCAAAGAGAAAATGGAGCAGTTGCCAAAGAATATTGGAGAACATCAGTCACAGCTCTGGGAACAACTTGTGAACTTAGGAATCTACACGACATTGAGGAGGAGGAGCTTAGGAGAGTCAATGGCACCTAACGGTGACTGCTTCGTTTGCATCTTTTCAAATAGCTCCATTTCTATCTTTAATATTATTTTTCCCTTTCAGGGTTTTTTTTTAAAAGACTCTGACCTGGAGTTACACGCTGACTTCAGTTCTTTGCAGGAATGGGACCCACTCTGTCAGGGTTTCACGACTGGCTGTTCAAAGGTGTGGCCTAAGAGCTTCATTTGCCTACGGAAGTCCGACATTTTGTGGCTCTACAGACGGGCGGATCGAAGGTCGGTGTCATGGCAGGAGATCAGTGTTTTGTCGGGGGAGTCCGCAGATCTACGGCCAGAGACCTTTGCGCACAGAGCTTGGAAAAAGTGACAAAACGGACTTTTAACACTATAAACCAGTGAGTTGTTTGTTATATCTCTCCTCTCGCTGTGAAACAGAAACACCTCTTTCTCCCTTATTAGGGAGAGAGAGTGGCTATAATATGTCGAATACCGGGTGAACGAGTAGTCTTTGGAGTACTGCAAGTCTGTGTCTTTGCTGTTGCTTTGCTGCACGCTTGAGTGCTCGGTGGTGGGTGCCTAAGCTTTTTTGGCTGGTGGGGGGAGAGGGAAAAATTGCTGCTTGCTACCACTTAGGCACGGGAGGAAGGGAAGCTGGGGGGTACTTTGGGGGTTTTAACATTTAACTGTCATTCATTCTTTGGGGGCACTCCCCTGTTTTTATGGATGTTTGTGAAGAAAAAAGATTTCAGGATGTATATTGTATACATTTCTCTGACATTAAATGTACCTTTGAAACCTTTGAACTGATGCCTTGAAGTTTCTGACAGTGATGAACATGCTGTACTTGAACCAAAATCTTGCAATTCCTTCACAAGGGGATTTCATGCTCAAAAGCATCGCAGGTACAAATTCACCATATGCAGTGGTTCCAAAAACAGCTTAACAGATTTTTTCAACAATCATAAAAGACAGCTGAACAGGACATCATACAAAACAGAGATAGGAGCCAAGTGTGGGTAAACTGGACTAGCTAAAAATGGGCATCTTGGTCAGCAGGCACAAGTTGAGGCAAAGGACAAACTTCTGTGATGTGTTATTTGATGACTCAATGGGAACAGGAATGCCAATAAATGATAGAGGTGACACAGTCCCATCGTGACAGTTTGTCAGTGAAGACTGTTTTCTTTCACTAACAAGATGGTAATAAACAAGGACAAGTTTAAGATTGTGAAAATAATGAGAGAAAAATTAGAACAGTAAGTCTCTATAAGGTTGGATAATCATGAAATTTGTACTCTGTAACTAATCCACATAAATACTTTTGACTACCAATGGCATAACTTTTGCAAAGTGGGATCATCAGAGGTTTGATGGGGCAAGAGATTGGGATTTGATTCCCATACCACAAGCACAAAACGAAAGATTAGAAAGATTAGCTTTATTTGTCACATGTACATCAAAACATATAGTGACATCCTGAAGCCTAGGAAGTCCCAGCCCGACACTTTAACTATCTATTCACTTCCATAAATGCTGCCTGACCTGCTGAGTTCCTCCAGAATCTTGTGTGTTGCTTTGGATTTCCAGCATCTGCAGACATTCTTGGGTTTATATAGGAGATCTATTGTTTGCATCAAATCAGTGAGGATTGTGCTGGGCAGCCTGCTGGTGTTGCCACACTTCCAGTGCCAACGTAGCATGCCCACAACATGCAAGTCTTTAGAATGTGGGAGGAAACCAGAGTACCCGATAAACCATGCAGTTATGGGGGAAAACATAAAAACTCCTTCCAGGTAGCAGCAGGAATTGAACCCCATCAGTGATCGCTGACACTATCACTGTAAAGAGGCAACTAACCACAACACTCCCCGAGTACAGGTGTCCCCCGCTTTATGAATGTTCGCTTTACGCTACTTCACTTTTACAAAAGACCTACATTAGTAACCTGTTTTCGGATTACAAAGAGGATTTTCGCTTTTATGAAAAATTTTCTCATATAAATTAATGTTCTTCCCTTTATACCATTTTGGCTTAAGAAAGGTTTCACAGGAATGCTCTACCTCTGTAAAGGGCAGGGGTGGGGGGGGGGGGGGGGACACCTGTAACAAAATACTAACATTCTGACAGTTGTCTTTCATTACAGTTGGAATACACGGTAAGGCAATTAAACACAAGAGTGAATGACGCACACATTACAGCCATTCCCACCACGGAAATTCACCCTTATGGAATTCGCAAACCTCTACCCAAAAATCCAAGATATGGAATAAAATTCACTTTTACAAAATTTATAGAAAAAAGTCTAAAATGCAAACTAAACAATACATTGTCTACTTTATCCATCTTGCATGTCTTCACACATGCTCAAATAATGTTTTGTTTTGCAACGTTCATTTTGCCATCTGGCAGTTTTTACAATGCCCTACCCCAATGTACACCAAGAATTTTGCAGATTATTTTTACCTTTAAGATTCCCGAAACAGGATCAGCAAATTGTTAACTTGAATGACCACTTACTTGTTGTCAGCTAAACATTTAAGTACCTGAGCATTTAGAAGCGCAACGTCCATTTAAACTGAATACCGCAAGGTAGACAGCATTTGCAGTCAGCTGTATCCCCAAACACAGCTGCTGGCCACTTAAGAGATCTGCTTTGGAAATTGATAAGCCAATTTTTATGATACATCTCCCGTCTATGAAATAGCAGCTGCTGAGAGAAAAATATTCTGTAGGATAACATGGGATTCAGTGAGAAATAGGGTTTCACATTACTGAGAATCACTCTAGGAATGCAACCCCTCCACAATGTTATCTGCATAATTTATACTATTTAAGAATCGCAATACACTCACTGGTCACTTTATTAGGTACCTCCTGTACCAAATAAAGTGGCCACTGAGTGCATGTTTGTGGTCTTCTGTTGCTGTATCCACTTCAAGGTTCAGCATGTTGTGCATTCCGCTTAAGCCAGTTTGGCCATTCTCCTCTGATCTCCCTCATTATCAATGTTTTCTCCCCCCACACAATGCCACACACTGGATTTTTCTTTGGTTTACACACCATTCTCTGCAAATTATACAGACTGTTGCACCTGAAAATTTCAAAAGGTCAGCAGTTTTTGAGATATTCAAACCAACTATCATTCCAGGGTCAAAGTAATTTAGATTCCATTTTTCCCCATTCTGATACTTGGTCTGAACAACAACTGAACATCTTGCACTACATGCTTTTATGCATTGAGTTGCTGCCACATGATGGGCTGATTAGGTATTTACATTAACAAGCAGGTGTACAGATGTAACAAATAAAGAGGCCACTAAATATGTTCTCATACACCTGCTGAGGATATACTGCACTTTTGTTTTATCACATTTATTTATTTATGGACTGGAAGTGTCACTTGTCAAGTATTTCAAAGTAAATTCATTATCAAAGAACACATGATATACTACCATATACGACCTTGAGATTCATTTTCTTGCAGGCATTTACAGGAAAAAGTAGAATTTTACAAAATTTTACATAAGCAGACAAAGACTGGCAAACAATCCATGTGCAAAAGACAAGCTGTGCAAAAATACTGAGAACATGAGTTGTAATGAGCCTGAGCACAAGTCAAAGTGAAATTTGTTATCAAAGTACATTTATGTTACCATATACTACCTTAAGTTTCATTTTCTTTCATTCACATGTTTAAGTCACAAACCCTGCACCAAACAGGAACCCTGGATACAAAATGGTAACTATCGCTGCTGTGACATGTCAATGAAAAGAATGTTTTTTTATTTATTGCAGTGGTCCCCAACCACCAGGCCGCGGACCGGTACTGGGCCACAAAGCATGTGCTACCAGGCTGCGAGGAAACGATATAATTTGTCGATATGAAACGATATGAGTCAGTTGCCCTTTCTTCATTCCCTGTCACGCCCACTGTTGAATTTGAATGCACACAAGGTCATTACGATACCCTAGCGTCAGGGATCACTGGTTGGCCTCAGGTAACCGGCCAGCTCATGCAGCCAGCGAGAAGTGCCATTGCTACTGGCCTGGAGCTCGGATAGATGGGCGCCGCCTCTAAACCTGTTTAGCACACCGAATGTTCATGGGGAACCTGGTGCTAAAATCTTTGCAGACAACCTAATTCGGGCTCAGGGTTTCATAAGTAGCAGAGCAGCTACCTTGCTGCGATCTACTGAAAGTCATCCCTCAAGCCAAACTTTTGTTGACCAATAGATCCTACCTACCTACGGGGGGGGGGGGCAGCGGCCCTGTCACACTCCTCGCTCGGTCACTCTCTCTGCGACCACCGCGGCCCTGGTACGGGGACCTCTTACTGGTGTGTTGCAATAATTTTATATGTTCATACGAGGAAAATGTGCGCTGTGTGTTTAATATCCAAATGTTACTTAAAATGTTATGATGCTATTGACTTATAAATGAATTATAATTGACTTGTTACTACGTTCATGCGAGGAAAATATGCACTGTTTAATATTAAATTCATTAGATAAACCATTTTAGAAACGAAATTGAGTGTATTAGCCACGTATAAGTGACTTATAGTTGATTAACAGTCGTGATTAACACCCACACCACCCCTCGCCCAGTCTGCAAGAATATTGTCAATGTTAAACCGGTCCGCGGTGCATAAAGGTTAGTGACCCCTGATTTATTGCAAGTGTTATTCACTTTGCCTCAGAGACCTTTTACACTAAAGAAGAGAGACACAGTATGTACATTGATGGACAAAAGACCAGGAAAACTCAATGAATCAAACATCTGTGGAAAGGGAAACAATTCAGTCAGATGACCTTCTGTCAGTACATTTCTGATGCGTCATCACTGACTAAAACATTAATTTGATAGCAAATAACTGCAGATGCTGGAAATCCAAAATGAAAGCAAACTCAGCAGTTCAAAGCATATGTGGAGAAAGACAAAGTTGCTTTCCACTCCCCAGCATTTTGGTCGTTTGGATCAAATTCCTGAATGTTAACTCTGGCAGTATCCATGGAGAGTGAAAAGGGTTACTGTGACACTTCTTAATATACTTTGAGCACAATATGAACTTCACTTCTCTTTCCACAGATCATGCCAAATTCTGAGCATTTATACTATTTCCTAGGAATTTACTTTAGATACCTAGCATTCACAGATTTCTATAGACAGAAAAAAAGTCAGTTCACTTCAAATCCACATCATATTTGAAGAAATCTAAATCTCTCTGAAGCACAACAAAGATATAATCTTCTAAATAGTTCCTTGATTCCTTTAATGTTAATTTTTTGAGCTTGTCCAAAGGATTAAACATATTAATTTTATATTCAATTCATGGACTGCTAAAAACATTCAAACTAATCAGTAAGTTCAGAGTTAAGTATTTAGTACTCTCAAAGCTGAGGTAAGTAGTATTAAGAGAAAGCAAATACTAGAATTTCCATTATGTACACGGTGTAAAAATAGTGCTAATAAGTGAAAGTGATGAAGAAAGTCATAATATTCTTTTTCTCATAATTAACATGAATTGGGGAATTTTTCAAAACACATTATGACTGTTACTAGGAACTGTATTAATAAATACTATTTTTGTTCTTAGAAGCTAATTTAAAGCCAGATTTCATAATGCTACAAGTTCAAATTCCTATGCAATTGTCCTTTGGAACCTTCTACACATTCATCAGGCAATGTCATGCAGTTCAGAACATCGCAGCGTGAACTGAGAAATTATTCCTTACTTTGGCTTTTAGCATTAACATTGAATCTTTGACTTCCAGTCATTGATCTGCTTATCCCTTCTCACTTATCAGTATCTTTTACAATCTTTACAATTTCTATTTCTTCATATTCCCTGAAGAAAATTAAAATCTCTACACCATTTAAGTCCCTTCTATGCAGTACAATCCTAGTAGATATTCTTCTCATTCTCAGCATCCATCCTGAAGTCTTATCCTGTATGTTGTTTACATTTAGATCCACATATACACTCAGTGGCCATTTTATTAGGTACAGCCACTTGTTAATGCAAATTTTAATCAGCCAATCATGTGGCAGCAGCTAAATGCATAAAAACATGCAGACAATGCCAAATATCAGAATGTTGGAAGAAATGTGATCTAAGTGACTTTGACAGGTGAAGTGATTGTGCTGGACATGGTGGCTTGAGCACCTCAGAACTGCTGATCTTCTGGGATTTTCATGCACAAGTCTCTAGAATTTAGAGAACGGTGCAAAAAAACAATACACATCCACCATGAGCAGCGGTTCTGAGCGAAAACACCTTGGTAATGAGAGAAGTCAGAAGAGAATGGTCAGATTGGCTCACACTGACAGGCAGGCGACTCAACTCAAATAACCACTCAGTACAGATGTGGTGTGCAAAACAGCATCTATGAATGCACAACACAAACTTTGAAGGGGATGGGCTACAACAGCAGAAGACATGAATATACACTCAATGGCCACTTTATTAGGTACATTAGATACTTAAGAATGTGGCCACTGAGTGGACATTTCCATATAACCATCTTTGCCACATCCTATAACTATTTAGTATGATTTATTTTAACAAAATTGTACTATCTATCCTGTATTAACCAATATTTACCCAAGTCTGTAACATTATATTATCAGTATGTTTTCCCCACCACTGACATCGGTCAATATTTAAGATGCATTTCAACAGGCACACGAACAGGCAGGAAAAGGTGGAATACAGTCTATGTGTAGGCAGATTTGATTTATTTATACAGAGATACAGCACAGAACAGGCTGTTCCGGCCCAATGAGCCATGCTTCCTTGGAACTGCCTATTTAACCCCAGCCTAACCACAGGAGAATTTACAATTACCAATTAACCTCATAACCGGTGTGCCTTTGGAGTTTGGGAGAAAAACGCATGTGGTCACAGGAGAACACAAACTCCTTACAGACAACTCTGAACTCACGAACATCCTGAGCTGTAATAGAACTGTACTGTAGCACACAATGGGATTGGCTTAAAACAGCATCATGCCAAACACTTTGTGGGCTAAAGGGCCTGTTCTACTGCTGCACTGTTCACTGCTCTCTGATTCTGTTTGAAAATGGTATTGTAAATGCTTCGAGGCCTCTGGGGACTATTTGCAGAATAAAAGGACTTTTTAAAAAAAATGTAATTACCAGACATTTCTCTACCTCTCCCCAACACTGCTATAAACACCCCCCCCCCAACCTCAGCAACCTTGCAAAACATTATACTTGGAATTGTTAACATCTTATCCTTGATTGATATTTTCCAAAGTAAATGGTACTGTAATTAAGAACAGCCAATAAAAGTAGTGTTAAACTCCCTCATGACATTTTAAGACCCATTATGACTTTAATATCATGCAAGAGACATTTTACCTGAAGTCTGAAATAAAATTAACATTAGAGGTTAATTTGTTCTCCTTCAAGTAAAGCAGATTAAATCTGCTGAGAATGAAATAGGGTAAAAGCACAAAAATTAAGCAGACAAGTCTAGCAGGAAGGAAAGTAGTTCTTTCCAGGAGAAAAGATTAACAAGGTGAATGATAAATGAAACTGAGAAACAGAAGCAGAGAGTCAGCATACTTACCTGGGTTGGTGGCAGCTCTCAGCAATTTCAAGGATAGCCAAACCGCAGAATCTGAAGGTAGTTAAAATAAATGGGGTAAGAGTACACCTCCACAAAAAAAAGCGGCAATTTTGTGGGGTGAAAATGCCTTGTCAATGAGAGAGATCAGAGAAGAATAGCCAGTCTAGTTCCAACTGACAGGAAATGACAACATCTCAAGTAACTATGTGATACAACAGTGGTGTGCAGAAGAGCTTCTCTGAACACATAACACTCTAAAACTTGAAGTGGATGGACAGAAAACCACACCATATTCCAGCCCTGTAAAGTGGCCACAGAGTGTAGAACAGCAAAAAACTCAATTAGTGTATGACAATGTAGACAGCTACAATTACCTCAACATTCCTGGACTAGGGAACAAAGAATCGGTCTGTGAGGGAGCAGAAATATTAAACTGTGAATGAACAACAGTGACATGAAAATACTGGTCTTATTTAACTGCCAAACACGAAGGTCTCACTCAAGATGTTGGAAAGAAAAAAAACCTCTGCAAGTTATAGGATTAAAAATAGGCAACAAGTGTGCAGCTAATACTCCAAGAGCTGCTTGGGTTGAAAAGAACCTTCAGGGTTATACTTAACTTTTTCCACATAGTGACTTCTACAATCAACCCCAAACATCAAGCGCAGAATCACGTAATCTTAAGGTGGTACACAGCACTGGAGGAATCTATTTGCCCTATCCAGTCCACTCCCATGAGCAAAGCTGTTCACAGAATTATACTGCACAAAAACAAGCCATTTGACTCACCTCATCCATGTCAACTATAAACCCCTATATTAGGTCTATACCCCTAAATATTTTTCCATTTACAAAAATGCCTTTTAAACACTATCATTATCTGCCTGCACAATCTCCTCTGGCAGCTCATTCAGATAACCACTACCTTCTGTGTGGAAAAACTTAATTCTTTAGACCTCAAAATTTCTGTTCTTAATTTCTTCCCTATCACCTTTATACTGCCCTCCAATTCTGGGCTCCAAGTTCAGACTAACCATTGCTTATTGTTGCAACATGACATCCAACTTTTAAACTAAATGCCTCAGTCTATGATGACAGGCACACCAACTTTTAACAAGTATACTACCTCACATTTGCCTGGATTAAATTTCACCTGCTATAGCTCTACTCAACTTTCCAGTTGATCTATGTTCTGCTGTATTGCTCAGCAATCTTTGTTGCTATGTACAACTTTGGCAATTTTCACGGTATTTGCAAACTTACTAAATCAGACCATTTCCATTCCCATAAAAACTATCACCAGTGATTCTCTCCCCCCCCCCCCCCCCATTCCATGCCTCGTTTACAGACTTCCAGTCAGAACAACACCTATCCACCACTACCTTTTGCCTCTTCTATCACAAACACAATTTTGGCTAACACTGACCCCGGTGCCTCATGTTCAGGACCAAATGACCACACAGGACCTAATCAAATGACCATTTCTAACACTTCCTTCTTCCTGATGCAGAAACACTTCAAATGATCAGAAATCCCCTCCCTAGCTCTCCAACTTCAATGTCCTTTAGTGAATGCCAATGAGAAGCAACACACACAAAATGCTGGAGAAACTCAGAAGTGTCTCAGCCTGAAACGTCGACTGTACTCTTTTCCATAGATGCTGCCTGACCTGCTGAGTTCCTCCAGCATTTTGTGTGTTGCTTGAATTTCCAGCATCTACAGATTTTCTCTTGTTATCAATGAGAAGCATTCACTTTAAAATATCACTCATAACCCTGGCTTCATAGATATCCATTTTGGTCCCCAAGAGTCGTACTCTTTCCTTAGCTACCTTCTTGCTTCTAAAAACTTACAGAAGATTCCCATTAATCCTATTGGTTAACTTTATTTCATAGCCCCCTTTGCTTTCCTAATTTTCAAGTTCTTCCTATATACCCTATTAACCTCAAGGAACTCAAACCATTGTGTATACACAACATCCCTATCTACTTGCACCAGGTCTCATGGTACTTTTGAAATCTGCCATCCTCCAGTTTAGGGTCTCAAGAACAGATTTTTTTTAAAACAGGTATTCCAAAGTACATGGCAAAGATCTGAATTCATAATGTTAGTTTGCAATCAGGTGAATTTGTTACTGAAAATTCTCATAATTTGATGTTAGCATATTATACATTGATACATATTGCTTGTTCTAGCTTATTTGCCAATAATTGTGATTTATTAAGCCCAGTAATAATTCCAAATTACAATACTTAGTTAACTTTGATAAATGTAATTGAAAGGTGAAGCACCATATTTGATCTCCTACTAATCTATCAACAGACCAATATTGCCATTAATCAGTGGAAATTAACCTTTAATTGAAATGAAATGGATGCTCCCAACTGAAAGGGAAGTGATCCTCATTTCCTGCTCTTGGATTTCTCCATTGTGGACCTTTCTGAAATAGGTCAGCCAGAAGCAATTATTCTCACAAGAGTCCTCAACAGGTTTTCTTTGAACACAGAACAGCAAGAGAGGTTTGGGAGAAAATAATGATTGCTCTCAACTTGTCTGTCAAAAAGATCAACTGTGCAAAAGCCAATACCAGTTATCAGTGAGGATCTCTCCTCTATTGGCATCAAGGAACACATCCACATCGATTCAATAAAACTACTCATCTTCCAGTGGCTGCAGAGCAGCTTTTCAAAGGAGGATTATTCTACAATTTACAAGGGGGGATGGACTGATAAAATGGAAGCATGTTACACTGAGAATAGTCATTTAAAAGAAATCTCCAACAAAAGCTTACAATAATGAAGCCACAGCAATGCTGGTTATTTACTGGTCAATAGTTTCAGCTCTGTCAAACCAGTAATATAGCATGGAAAGAAGCCCTTTGGCCAACTCATCCATACTGACCGAATATGCCATCTATATTAATCCCGAGTTTGGCCCACGTTCCTCTAAATCTATCCCAAGCATCTATCATCTTTGAAACATTGTAAATGCACCTGCCTCTACCACCTCCTGGCATTTCATTCCATACAAGCCAATACACTCTTTCTAGAAAATTTGCCCTTTAATTCTTGCAACCCTTTCCTTAAACATTTATTTTCTAAATGTAGACTGCACTGCACCAAAAAGTCCATGACCATCCATCTTATCTAAGCCACCAATAATTTTATAAACCTCCAAGTTCACCTTAAGCCTCCTTTATTCCAGGGTAAATAGCTCTAACCTATCCAATCTCTTCTAATAATTCAAGCCTTCCAGTTTTGCTTAAATGTTTTCAACTTAATCTAGTTTAAGTTTTCGAAACAATGCCAAGGCTGGAAAGAAAATCAAGAGACCACCTCCATGCAGTGTGTTTGTATGTGTGTGCAACTATGACAATTGGATGTGGAGCTGACTGTGAGATTACTGCACAGAACTCAATAGCAGGCCCCATTGCAGCACATCACTCAGCAGGCTAGAAAGCCTGTGAAACAGCACAGTTTCAGCGACTATTTATCAAAAGTTATGTTAATCATGGTGATGTTTGTATTCAATCATTAAGGTTATATTTATCCAAGCAGCTTTAAATCAGTTCAGCAACTAATTACCTGTGGAACCACAGGTTCCAGAGGTGAATCTGAGGAATCCTGTTGGAAAAGACAAAGATATTACAATAAAACATAAAAATGAACTTCCTCTATTGTTTCTGTACATAAAGGAGGCTCTCTCTCTACCCTCAAGTCATTTGAAACAGCAATTTCGTACATTCCCAAGAAGCCTTCATAAACATAAATTATCATGAAAAATGCATCAAAGAATACACTAAATAGATGCAAACGGACATAACTAACATTCAGCTTCATATCATGAAATGGAGTGCAGTTACAAAAATCCTGACTGGTCTTGTTTTGTTGTTTGCTTTCCATCCCAACACAAATGTTTACAAGAGTTATTAAGCTGATTGACAGAAGTTACTTCAGACACAAATGTAACAAGTGTTCCTTTGCAATTTGAGTGACAACTGCACAGAAAGACGACTTTTTAAAGAAAACTTGCCCAAGGCATTTCACCTGAAAAATAAACTTTTTTTGAACAATCAAAAAGCAGGCAAAGTTACAGTACAAAGGATGATACAAAGGATTCAAAGCAAAGTTTATTCCAAAAGAAATTTATTTTTTTAAAAAATTGCACCCACTATTCGCTGTCCTCTCCACAAAGTTCTTTTGTTTTAAAGAATACAATACACTGCATCTGGACTTTCGCAATTAATGCAAAGTACGCCTCCAATTACCATGATGCAATTGCCTCCAACTGCAACATTTGACTGTATAACAAACAGATGAGCCAGCAATTATCAAAATCATATGGAGCCTTGGCTAAGTCCAAGAGGAATCCAGCTCTTTCATTGGTGAGTTTCAACAAATTTGCATGAAGGTAATTTTCTTCAGAGCAAACAAACAATATGTTAAAAGACAAATTCATCCAGACTGTAGTGCTTTTATATGTTGTCAATCAAATAAGGCAGATGCAACAGAATTTTCCAGATCAAATTTGCCCTCTCAAATACATGTGACTATATTCATTTTTCAGCCTCCCAGTGACACCTGTAACACCCCGTTTCTGCAAGTATGCTGATATCATCCAGCTCTATACACTTAACACATCCACTATTCTCCAACTATCAGATATACAGAACAAGATGAATATACATCACTTCAAGTAATCATTGTAAAGAATGAAATATTCCAAGTAAACATTATAAAGACTGAAATCAACATCTTTAGTGTCAGTCCTTAGTCACATACTCTCATGATTGATTTGATTGGCTGTCTGCTGCATCCAACAATAATTAGGTTTATGTAGTATTTTGAGTCCAAGTTGAGAGTGACACAGACGTCCACAATAAGGACATGGAAACAGTCCTGGATTTTGTAATGAAAAACATAGAAATCTACAGCACATTACAGGCCCTTTGGCCCACAATGTTGTGCCTACTCTAGAAACTGCCTAGAGTTACCCTACTGCATAACCCTCTATTTTTCTAAGCTCTAATGTAGCTATCTAGGAGTCTATTGAATCCGCCTCTACCACTGTCACTGCAGTGCATTCCACACACCCACCAGTGTGTGTAAAACTTACCTCTGACATCCCTGTTGTACCCAAGCATCTTAAAACTATGTTCCCTCATGTTAGCCATTTCGGCCCTGGGGAAAAAAAGCTTCCGGCTATCCACACAATTAATGCCTCTCATCATCTTATACACCTATGAAGGCACTGCTATAGCTTTCCTTCTGTCTCAGACAGTGACTAGTTCTGCTCAGCATCTCTCCTCTTAGTCGTTGTGAATGATTCTCCAACACCTTTCTGCCAAATGTGACAAATCGAAGATCTTAACCGAATCGTTAGCCATCACATTAATCTTTACCCAACATTATTAAACAAATTAATTCAACTGGGGCACCAGTGTGAATATACTGACTACTAAAGCTATTCAGGTATTTGTGCCAGTTCTGACATTAAAATCACAGTTCACTTCTATTCCACTTTCAGTTGTTGCACATTATCAATCTTGGTATTGAGTCTGACCACAACCCAAGTCTCATACCACACATCTTTGCAATACCAAGCCAATGCACTGGGACTTCCATAGAAATCAATTACATTTCTGCCTCAAATACAACTGTCCTTTTAATTTCCCTATTCGAATGCATTCCTGTTGAGCACAGGGGCTAGCAACCCTATCCCACAGAAATCCAGAGCTACAGAAGCTCCAAAGGCTCCTCCCTGGGAAAGGAAGGATCTTTGAGGATGGGCTACAGCTGGAAACAACACGTAAGACTGGCCCACAGGGGACTCTGGTGAGCTGCTGTCAGTAGGGCTGATAGGCTTAAGTAACACACTCCTGGCTGTCCTCCTCATTCTACTGCCTGAGTCTGAACTCACTATTCTGTTCCCCCCCACCTTAGGCCTATTGACTAATCTCAGTATCTAGTTAAGTAATTAATATCTCAAATTTTAAAACTGTTGCTTATTTTGAAACTCTGTCACAATCCGCTAGTCTGTTGGCCTGGGGGTCAAAAGCATGTGTGAGTGTGAGGAAAAGGGGCATCTTTAGCTTTAAAAACACAAAATGCTGGCAGAACTCAGCAGGCCAGACAGCATCTATGGAAGGAGGTAGTGACGACGTTTCAGGCCGAAACCTTTCATCAGGAGGGTTTTGGCCCGAAACGTCGTCACTACCTCCTCCCATAGATGCTGTCTGGCCTGCTGAGTTCTGCCAGCATTTTGTGTTTTTATTTATTTCCAGCATCTGCAGATTCACTCGTGTTGCTTCTTTAGCTTTGTTGTTCTGTTGAACACAGTGGACATGAATGGTGAAACTTGCAGGCTGTGCCCAGCACATCATTACGACATGTTGGTTGTTAACACAAACAATGCTTTTCACTGTGCACGTGACAAATAAATGAATTTGAATCTTGCCTTTGACTGTCTATAGCTAACTTCCTCCAGTCCTACAACTTCCCATCGAGATGCTAGACTCAACCATGGTCAAGCTTGATCACCCCATGATGATCGAATGTTGCCATTCAGCCTCACCACTCCTCTAATTTCTTTCAAATGCACCTTAAAACCTTCTTGAAGATTTACTTTATATCCCATCTCTACACCCTCCCCCCCCCCACCCAACACTCATACAATATTGTTCTGCATTATGGTCCTTCTGATGTCAGGGTTAAGTTTTTTTATGCAGAGAGTGCTGAGTGCGTGGAACGGGCTGCCAGTGACGGTGGCGGAGGCAGATACAATAGGGTCTTTTAAGAGACTCCTGGACAGGTACATGGAGCTTAGAAGAATAGAGGGCTATGGGTAACCCAAGGTAATTTCTAAAGTACATGTTCAGCACAGCATTGTGGGCCAAGGGGCCTGTATTTGCTGTAGATTTTCTATGTTTCCATGTTTTAAGTTTCTTCTTTGGTATGCTCCCATCATCCACTCTACTGCCAAGTTACTTTTCAAGTAACGTCACAAGCAGTATCCTCCCGTGTTAACCATCTTTTATCCATGAAATACATCCTAATGACTCATGCCCTGTTGTTTTGCTGGGCTGGCAAATCTGAGAGTTCTTATTTGTTCTGCTCTCCCTTAGCTCACCTCACATATGACAAATCCTTTCAATTCAAAAACATTGGTCTTTTCTTCTGCACTACCTCTAGTCGCTGTCGTCCTCCTACATCAAGGTGGATTAAGGTATCTCTGCTTCTGAATAATTACAAAGCTAATTCTTATTATAGGGAACATCTTTGGATAAAGGCATTATGGTTGAAAGGCCTCATTGGGTCTGAAGGATATTTCTTGACCAAGTAAGACTGTAAAATTACCTCCTTCTATTTGGCCCAAATGCACACGTTATGTTGAAACTGCATAGGAGATTGTAAGGTCTAATTTGGAGTACTGTGTGCAGTTCTGGTCAGCTACCTATGGGAAAGACATCAGTAAGATTAAAAAAGTGCTGTAAAAAGTTACAGGATATTGCCAGGACTTGAGGATCTAAGTTTAAAGGAAAGATTGAACAGGCAAGGATATTATTCCCTTGAGCACAGGAGAATAAGGGGAGATTTTGAAAAGTTATACAAAGTCATGAGGAATATAGATAGGGTAAATGCAAGCAGGTTTTTTCCCTCTGAGGTTGTGTGATAACAGAACTGGAGGTTATGGGTTAAGGGTGAAATGTTTAATGGGAACCTGAGGGAAACCTTTCACTCAGAGGCTGGTGAGAGTGTGGAATCAGCTGCCAGTGGAAGTGGTGGATGCAAGGTCGATTTTAACATTTAAGTTTGAAGTACACGGGTGGGACTGGTATGGAGGGCTACGGTCCGGGTGCAGTTTAATTCAACTACGTAGAATAATAGTTTGGTATGGTCTAGGTAGGCCAAAGGGCCAGTTTCTGTGCTGTAGCGTTCTATGATAAACCATCCAGGCAGAAACCAGTTCAATTTGATCCCAGCTAGTCAAACACAAAGCTCACATTTCATACAGCCCAGAACAGAGAGCTGGAGCCCTTTATTGTCCCTTCTGCCTTACCATCACATCCAATGAAACAAGACTGTAAGGTTCAGGTCCCAGTGGGCCAATCACTGAAGACAAGTTCCTATTACAAGAGGAACTTTATGAAAGGTTGGAGTGAAATGCAACACCAACACATATCAATATTACAATGAAGCTTCACATCCCAACCAACTCCTTCTACAAGTGGAATTTTTTATCCATCGTCCCATCTGACAAAAAAATCTGCTTCAGATATTTCTATTCTTCCATTAATCTGTTCCCTGTATGTGCAAAAAGACCCTTCAGGGATTCAATTTTGCTCAGAGATAAACTATTTTCGAGGACGTCTTTAGAAGGAGATTGCTATCCCCATTGCTACCCAACCATAAAACTCCGCCGTGGACAGTCCCAAACCTGGCTATTAGAAGAGGAGGGTTGGACATGGGGCTAACAACTCCATCCCATTAAAATCCCAGAGAAGCTCCAAAGACCTCACCTCTGGTAAAGGAAGAACCTTTGAGGACGGGCTACAGCTGGGAACAACTTGAAAGAATGACCCAGGTCAGAGATCTCTAGTGAGCTGCTGTTGGTGGCCTCTGCCTGAGTAGGGGTAATGGGCTTAGGAAGAAAAGAACCCCAACCACAAACTGGAAAATTATATATCCATCACATGACATCTGGTTGCAATATTGCTCAGCAG